>NW_026536120.1:0-263918 GCF_028551555.1 Melozone crissalis
TACCCCTCGGCCCCAGGGGGGTATATAAAATATGGGGGGCACAGATGTCCCAAAGGTGAAAGACTGAGCTTTTCTGGAACTGGACACGGCATCCTTAAAAGGACAACCCTGGCAGCAGCCCTGATCCCTGTTCGGTGGTGAGAGCACCGGAACAAGGACGGAAAAGGCCACCACGACACATGGAAGGACTCCCTCTCCTCCTGAGGAACTGAAAGCTGAGCATTCTAAAGGGTGGTGATTTTGGAGGATGTATTGAATTGGTGATTTTGGAGGATGTATTGAATTCGTGATTTTGGAGGATGTATTGAATTGGGAATTTAGGGGGGAGGAGGAGGAGAGTGTTTTTGTGAGGTTTTCATTTTCCTTGTGTTTTTTGGTTTGTTTTGTTTTTTTCTTTCTTTTGTGTGTAGTTTAGTAATTGTTTTTGTAGTTTAGTTAATAAACTTTTCTTTTTTTCAAGTGAGAGCCTGCTTTGTTTATTCCTGGTCAAAATCTCACAGCGGACACCAGAGAAGGTGTATTTTCATGGGGGCATTTGACCTTGTGCCAATGTCAATCCTTCACAGCCTGAAATACTCAAAAATGCCCCCAAAAATGGCCTCAAAAATCGCCCCAAAATGGCCCCAAAATTACCCCAAAAATTTCCCCAAAAATGATGTGAAATGACAAAAACCCCCCAAAATTATACAAAAATGCCCCAAAAATGCCCACAAATGACCCAAATTTGGTCAAAATGACAAAAAATGCCCCCAAAATGACCCAAAATTTACCCCAAAATTTACCCCAGAAATTGACTCAGAAATGCTCCAAAAATGCCCCAAATTCTACCCCAAAAATGTCCCCCAAAATGGCCCCAAAAAACTCCAAAAATGACCCAACAACGTCCCAAAGAATGCCCCAAAAATGCCCCAAAATTTATCCCTAAAATGACCCCAAAATGACCCCAAAAATGACCCAAATTTGGTCCAAAATGACAAAAAATAACCCCAAAATAACTGAAAATACCGCAAACTGACCCAAAATTTACCCCAAAAATTGACCCCCCAAAAAACCCCCCAAATGCCCCAAAATGTATCCCAAAAATGCCCCAAAATTGGCTCAAAAATGCCCCAAAAAAATTCCAAGGACTCAAAAAAGCCCCAAAAATGTCCCAAATTTGACCCCAAAATGCCCCGAATTTTGTCCAAAATGACAACAAAAAACCCCAAAATACCGAAAAATGACCAAAAAAATGACCCAAAAATGTCCCCAAAAAAATCACCAAAATTTACCCCAAAAATGACTCCCCAAAAGTAATCCAAAATTTACCCCAAAATCTACCCCAAAAATGACCAAAATTTGGTCCAAAATGCCACAAACTGCCCGAAAAATATCCAAAATTTACCCCAAAAATGACTCAAAAATCGCCCAAAAAATCCCTCAAAAATCCCCCAAAATTTACACCAAAAAGTGACCCGAAAATGCCCCAAAACTTATCCCAAAAATTAATCCAAAATGGCCCAAAAAGACCCAAAAATGCCCCAAGAAATCTCCAAAATGCCCCAAAATTTATCCCAAAAATTTATCCCAAAGAATGACCCAAAAAATCCCAAAAAGTGACCCCAAAAGTGACACCAAAAAATGGCCCAAACATGGCCCCAAAATTGCCCCAAAAATGGCCCCAAAAATCACCCAAAATACTCAAAAATGGCCCCAAAAATGACCCAAAATTTATCCCGAAATCACCCAAAATTTACCCCAAAATGTCCCAAAATATCCCAAATTTGATCTAAAATGACCCAAAAATACCCAAACCGACCCAAAAATTTACCCCAAAATGTCCCAAAAAATGACCCAAAAGTGACTTGTAAAAAATTCCAAATTTGTCCCAAAATTTACCCGAATAATGACTCAAAATTGACCCAAAAATCCTCCAAAACTGACCCCAAAAATTGACCCAAAAATGCCCCAAAAATTACCCCCAAAAAATCCCACAAATGCCCCAAAATTTATCCCAACTGACACAAAAATGCCCCCCCCAAAAGTGGCCCAAAATTTACCCCAAAAAAGGCCCCAAAAGACCTAAATGTGGTCCAAAATGACAAAAATAACCCACAAATAACCCAAAATACCTGAAAACAACCCAAAACCACCCAAAAATGGCCCAAAAACCACCCCAAATTGATCCTAAAAATGACTCAAAAATGCCCCAAAACAATCCCAAGGAGGACTCAAAAAATGTCCCAAAAATGTCCCAAATTTGACCCCAAAATGCCCCAAAATTGGTCCAAAATGACAAAAAATGACCCAAAATACCATAAAGGACCAAAAAATGCCCCCAAAATTTATCCCCAAATGACTCAAAAATGGCCCAAACTTGACCCAAAATTGACCCCAAATTTGACCCCCAAAAAATCCCAGAAATGGCTCCAAAAATGCCCCAAAACGGCCCAAACTTGACCCAAAATGACACAAATTTGGTCAAAACTGACAAGAACTGACCCAAAACATCCGAAAATTACCCAAAATGACCCAAAATTTATCCCAAAAATGACCCCCAAAATCCCACAAATGTCCCAAATTATATCCCAAGACTGACTCAAAATTGCCCCCAAAAATCCCCCAAAAATAACCCAAAATCACCCAAAATTCATCCCAAAAATGGCTCCAAAAATGACCCCAAAAGACTCAAAAATAGCTCAAAATTGACCAAAAAATGCCCCAAAAATCCCCAAAAATGACCCCAAATTTATCCTAAAAATGCCCCCAAAATTTACCCCAAAAATTTACCCCAAAAAATCCCAAATATGCCCCAAAATTTACCTCAAAAATGGCCCAAAATTGACCCAAAATTTACCCCAAAAATCCCTCAAAAATGCCCAAAATTTATCCCAAAAATGGCCTAAAAATACCCAAAATTTACCCCAAAAAATCCCAAAATGCCCAAATATCTACCCCAAAAATGGCCCAAAAATACCCAAAATTACCCAAAAAAAAACCCAAAAATGCCCCAAAATCTACCCCAAAAATGACCCCCAAAATCCTAGAAATGTCCCAGATAATATCCCAAAAGTGACTCAAAAATTGCCCAAAAAAATCCCCCAAAAATAACCCAAAATCACCCAAAATTTACCCCAGAAATGGCTCCAAAAATGACCCCAAAAGACTCAAAATTGACCCCAAAATGGCCCAAAAATCCCCAAGAATGCCCAAAAATGACCCTAAATTTATCCTAAAAATGACTCAAAAATGCCCCAAAAATTTACCCTAAAAAATCCCAAAAATGCCTCAAAATTTACCCCAAAAAAGACCCAAATTTGGTCAAAAACAACAAAAAATGCCCCCAAAATAACCCAAAATACCCGAAAACGACCCAAACAGGACCCAATGTAATGAAGTTAACGAGCAGGGACTCACGCAGGCGCGCAGCTGCCGCGGGAATTTTTATTTGATTGTTATATATACATATATACCTACACAGATATATACATATGTCTGTCATACACATATATATATAATTTATTTTGTTGATGAAATTTCATTAATTAATGCAATGAAGTTAACGAGCAGGGACTCACGCAGGCGCGCAGCTGCCGCGGGAATTTTTATTTGATTGTTATATATACATATATACCTACACAGATATATACATATGTCTGTCATACACATATATATATAATTTATTTTGTTGATGAAATTTCATTAATTAATGCAATGAAGTTAACGAGCAGGGACTCACGCAGGCGCGCAGCTGCCGCGGGAATTTTTATTTGATTGTTATATATACATATATACCTACACAGATATATACATATGTCTGTCATACACATATATATATAATTTATTTTGTTGATGAAATTTCATTAATTAATGCAATGAAGTTAACGAGCAGGGACTCACGCAGGCGCGCAGCTGCCGCAGGAAGGTTCCCAGCCGGCTCTGCCGGCTCCCAGCGCTCGCAGCCGCTCCGGGGGGCGCGGGGAGCGGACCCAGGGCCCGAAATGCTGGGAACGAACGGGGAAATGCTGGGATCCCAGGGACATTCCCGGAATTCCAGCTGGGAAATCCCGGGATTCCAGCAGGGAAATACCAGAATTCCAAGGGAAAATTCCTGGAATTCTAGTGGGAAAATCCTTGGCAAGAATTGGTTCCATAGGCGCGGATTGACCCCGCTTTTCCCAGGAATGAGCCCCCAGAGCTTTTCCTTGGAATTTCCCCCTTCCCAATTTCCCATCCCCAATTTTCCCTCCCCTTTCCCATTCCCATTGTTCCCATTCTTCCCAAAATTCCCGTTCCTGGGATTCCCATTCCCATCCCCATTCCCAAAATTCCCATTCCCATTACTCCCATCCCCATTCCCATCCCAAAAATTCCCAGAATTCCTGAATTCCCAATCTCGATTTTCCATCCCCGTTCCAAATCTCTCATTCCCAGAATTCCCATCCCAATTCCCAGAATTCCCATTATTCCCATTCCCAAAATTCCCATTCCCTATTTCCCACTCCCATTATTCCCAGAACTCCCAGAATTCCCATTCCATGAATATTTCCCATTCCCACAATTCTCACAATTCCAAAACCCCAGAGTTCCCAAGTTGCCGGAATTCTTGGAATTCCCATTCCTAATTTTCCATCCCCAGACCTCCCACAATTCCAAAATCCTAGAATTCATAAATCCCCATTCCCAGAATTCCCATAAATCCCAGAATTCCCATTCCCATTCTTCCCAGAATTTCCACCTCCACTCCCATTCCTAGAATTCCCAGGAATTTCCCAATTCCCAGAATCTCCATTCCCAATTTCCCCATTCCTGGAATTCCCAGAAATCCCCAAATTCTGATTCCCAATTTTGCATCACCATTCCACATCGCTCATTCCCAAAATTCCCAGAATTCCCAGAATTCCCAGAATTCCCAGATCGTCTTGCACTTCACCTTGGGCGGGTGGTGAGGGCACCCCCGCCCCACCTGGGGGGACACCGCTGCCACCTGGGGGCCACCGACCGCTCCTGTGGCCACCGAGTGACCCTGAGTGACCCTGAGTGACCCTGAGTGACCGTGAGTGACCGTGAGTGACCCTGAGTGACCACCAAGTGACCCTGAGTGACCCTGAGTGACCCGGAGTGACACTGAGTAACCACTGAGGGACCCTGAGTGACCGTGAGTGACCGTGAGTGACCACTGAGTGACCCTGAGTGACCCTGAGTGACCCTGAGTGACCGTGAGTGACCCTCAGTGACCCTGAGTGACCACTGAGTGACCCTGAGTGACCCTGAGTGACCCTGAGTGACCGTGAGTGACCCTGAGTGACCAAAGAGTGACCCTGAGTGACCGTGAGTGACCACAGAGTGACCCTGAGTGTCCACTGAGTGACCCTGAGTGACCCTGAGTGACCACTGAGTGACCACTGAGTGACCCTGAGTGACCCTGAGTGACCGTGAGTGACCCTGAGTGACCCTGAGTGACCCTGAGTGACCACTGAGTGAAAACTGAGTGACCGTGAGTGACCCTGAGTGACCCTGAGTGACCACTGAGTGACCCTGAGTGACCACTGAGTGACCACTGAGTGACCCTGAGTGTCCACTGAGTGGCCCTGAGTGACCCTGAGTGACCACTGAGTGACCACTGAGTGACCGTGAGTGACCGTGAGTGACCCTGAGTGACCACTGAGTGACCCTGAGTGACCGTGAGTGACCGTGAGTGACCCTGAGTGACCCTGAGTGACCGTGAGTGACCCTGAGTGACCACTGAGTGACCCTGAGTGACCCTGAGTGACCCTGAGTGACCACTGAGTGACCACTGAGTGACCCTGAGTGACCATTGAGTGACCACTGAGTGACCGTGAGTGACCCTGAGTGACCCTGAGCGACAACTGAGTGACCCTGAGTGACCCTGAGTGACCACAGAGTGACCCTGAGTGACCACTGAGTGACCCTGAGTGACCCTGAGTGACCATTGAGTGACCACTGAGTGACCGTGAGTGACCGTGAGTGACCCTGAGTGACCGTGAGCGACTCTGAGTGTCCCTGAGTGACCACAGAGTGACCACTGAGTGACCCTGAGTGGCCCTGAGCGACCCTGAGTGACCGTGAGTGACCGTGAGTGACCCTGAGTGACCCTGAGTGACCCTGAGTGACCACTGAGTGACCACTGAGTGACTGTGAGTGACCCTGAGTGACCGTGAGTGACCACTGAGTGACCCTGAGTGACCACTGAGTGACCACTGAGTGACCACTGAGTGACCGTGAGTGACCACAGAGTGACCACTGAGTGACCCTGAGTGACCGTGAGTGACCCTGAGTGACCACTGAGTGACCCTGAGTGACCCTGAGTGACCCTGAGTGACCCTGAGTGTCCACTGAGTGACCCTGAGTGACCGTGAGTGACCACTGAGTGACCACTGAGTGACCCTGAGTGACCGTGAGTGACCCTGAGTGACCACTGAGTGACCCTGAGTGACCCTGAGTGACCCTGAGTGACCACTGAGTGACCACTGAGTTACCACTGAGTGACCCTGAGTGACCCTGAGTGACCGTGAGTGACCCTGAGTGACCAACGAGTGACCCTGAGTGACCGTGAGTGACCGTGAGTGACCCTGAGTGACCCTGAGTGACCGTGAGTGACCCTGAGTGACCACTGAGTGACCCTGAGTGACCCTGAGTGACCACTGAGTGACCACTGAGTGACCCTGAGTGACCATTGAGTGACCACTGAGTGACCGTGAGTGACCCTGAGTGACCACTGAGTGACCCTGAGTGACCACAGAGTGACCCTGAGTGACCACTGAGTGACCCTGAGTGACCCTGAGTGACCATTGAGTGACCACTGAGTGACCGTGAGTGACCGTGAGTGACCCTGAGTGACCGTGAGCGACTCTGAGTGTCCCTGAGTGACCACAGAGTGACCACTGAGTGACCCTGAGTGGCCCTGAGTGACCCTGAGTGACCGTGAGTGACCGTGAGAGACCACTGAGTGACCGTGAGTGACCACTGAGTGGCCCTGAGTGACCCTGAGTGACCACTGAGTGACCACTGAGTGACTGTGAGTGACCCTGAGTGACCGTGAGTGACCACTGAGTGGCCCTGAGTGACCCTGAGTGACCACTGAGTGACCACTGAGTGACTGTGAGTGACCCTGAGTGACCCTGAGTGACCACTGAGTGACCCTGAGTGACCACTGAGTGACCACTGAGTGACCACTGAGTGACCGTGAGTGACCACAGAGTGACCACTGAGTGACCCTGAGTGACCACTGAGTGACCCTGAGTGTCCACTGAGTGACCCTGAGTGACCGTGAGTGACCACTGAGTGACCACTGAGTGACCCTGAGTGACCGTGAGTGACCCTGAGTGACCACTGAGTGACCGTGAGTGACCCTGAGTGACCCTGAGTGACCACTGAGTGACCACTGAGTGACCACTGAGTGACCCTGAGTGACCGTGAGTGACCCTGAGTGACCACTGAGTGACCCTGAGTGACCCTGAGTGACCCTGAGTGACCACTGAGTGACCACTGAGTGACCACTGAGTGATCCTGAGTGACCGTGAGTGACCCTGAGTGACCCTGAGTGACCGTGAGTGACCGTGAGTGACCCTGAGTGACCACCAAGTGACCCTGAGTGACCCTGAGTGACCCTGAGTGACCACTGAGTGACCGTGAGTGACCACTGAGTGACCACTGAGTGACCGTGAGTGACCCTGAGTGACCACTGAGTGACCACTGAGTGACCACTGAGTGACCCTGAGTGACCACAGAGTGACCACTGAGTGACCCTGAGTGACCACAGAGTGACCCTGAGTGACCACTGAGTGACCCTGAGTGACCCTGAGTGACCATTGAGTGACCACTGAGTGACCGTGAGTGACCGTGAGTGACCCTGAGTGACCGTGAGCGACTCTGAGTGTCCCTGAGTGACCACAGAGTGACCACTGAGTGACCCTGAGTGGCCCTGATTGACCCTGAGTGACAACTGAGTGACCCTGAGTGACCGTGAGTGACCGTGAGTGACCCTGAGTGACCGTGAGTGACCACTGAGTGGCCCTGAGTGACCCTGAGTGACCACTGAGTGACCACTGAGTGACCCTGAGTGACCCTGAGTGACCACTGAGTGACCGTGAGTGACCACTGAGTGACCACTGAGTGACCCTGAGTGACCCTGAGTGACCACTGAGTGACCACTGAGTGACCACTGAGTAACCGTGAGTGACCACAGAGTGACCCTGAGTGACCCTGAGTGACCCTTAGTGACCACTGAGTTAACCTGAGTGACCACTGAGTGACCGTGAGTGACCACTGAGTGACCACTGAGTGACCCTGAGTGACCCTGAGTGACCACTGAGTGACCACTGAGTGACCACTGAGTGACCGTGAGTGACCACAGAGTGACCACTGAGTGACCCTGAGTGACCACTGAGTGACCCTGAGTGTCCACTGAGTGACCCTGAGTGACCGTGAGTGACCACTGAGTGACCACTGAGTGACCGTGAGTGACCGTGAGTGACCCTGAGTGACCACTGAGTGACCACTGAGTGACCCTGAGTGACCCTGAGTGACCCAGAGTGACCACTGAGTGACCCTGAGTGGCCCTGAGTGACCCAGAGTGACCCTGAGTGACCACTGAGTGACCACTGAGTGACCCTGAGTGACCCTGAGTGACCGTGAGTGACCCTGAGTGACCCTGAGTGACCACTGAGTGACCACTGAGTGACCCTGAGTGACCGTGAGTGACCCTGAGTGACCCTGAGTGACCACTGAGTGACCGTGAGTGACCCTGAGTGACCCTGAGTGACCCTGAGTGACCACTGAGTGACCACTGAGTGACCGTGAGTGACCCTGAGTGACCCTGAGTGACCACTGAGTGACCCTGAGTGACCACTGAGTGACCACTGAGTGACCCTGAGTGTCCACTGAGTGGCCCTGAGTGACCCTGAGTGACCACTGAGTGACCACTGAGTGACCGTGAGTGACCGTGAGTGACCCTGAGTGACCACTGAGTGACCCTGAGTGACCGTGAGTGACCGTGAGTGACCCTGAGTGACCCTGAGTGACCGTGAGTGACCCTGAGTGACCACTGAGTGACCCTGAGTGACCCTGAGTGACCCTGAGTGACCACTGAGTGACCACTGAGTAACCCTGAGTGACCATTGAGTGACCACTGAGTGACCGTGAGTGACCCTGAGTGACCACTGAGTGACCCTGAGTGACCACAGAGTGACCCTGAGTGACCACTGAGTGACCCTGAGTGACCCTGAGTGACCATTGAGTGACCACTGAGTGACCATGAGTGACCGTGAGTGACCCTGAGTGACCGTGAGCGACTCTGAGTGACCGTGAGTGACCGTGAGTGACCGTGAGTGACCGTGAGTGACCCTGAGTGACCCAGAGTGACCCTGAGTGACCCTGAGTGACCACTGAGTGACCCTGAGTGACCCTGAGCGACAACTGAGTGACCCTGAGTGACCCTGAGTGACCACTGAGTGACCACTGAGTGACCACTGAGGGACCCTGAGTGACCGTGAGTGACCGTGAGTGACCACTGAGTGACCCTGAGTGACCCTGAGTGACCCTGAGTGACCGTGAGTGACCCTGAGTGACCCTGAGTGACCACTGAGTGACCCTGAGTGACCCTGAGTGACCCTGAGTGACCGTGAGTGACCGTGAGTGACCACTGAGTGACCACCGAGTGACCCTGAGTGGCCCTGAGTGACCCTGAGTGACCCTGAGTGACCAAAGAGTGACCCTGAGTGACCGTGAGTGACCGTGAGTGACCCTGAGTTACCCTGAGTGACCGTGAGTGACCCTGAGTGACCACTGAGTGACCCTGAGTGACCCTGAGTGACCACTGAGTGACCCCTGAGTGACCCTGAGTGACCATTGAGTGACCACTGAGTGACCGTGAGTGACCCTGAGTGACCACTGAGTGACCCTGAGTGACCACAGAGTGACCCTGAGTGACCACTGAGTGACCCTGAGTGACCCTGAGTGACCATTGAGTGACCACTGAGTGACCGTGAGTGACCGTGAGTGACCCTGAGTGACCGTGAGCGACTCTGAGTGTCCCTGAGTGACCACAGAGTGACCACTGAGTGACCCTGAGTGGCCCTGAGTGACCCAGAGTGACCGTGAGTGACCGTGAGTTACCACTGAGTGACCGTGAGTGACCACTGAGTGGCCCTGAGTGACCCTGAGTGACCACTGAGTGACCACTGAGTGACTGTGAGTGACCCTGAGTGACCGTGAGTGACCACTGAGTGGCCCTGAGTGACCCTGAGTGACCACTGAGTGACCACTGAGTGACTGTGAGTGACCCTGATTGACCCTGAGTGACCACTGAGTGACCCTGAGTGACCACTGAGTGACCACTGAGTGACCCTGAGTGGCCCTGAGTGACCCAGAGTGACCCTGAGTGACCACTGAGTGACCACTGAGTGACCACTGAGTGACCCTGAGTGACCCTGAGTGACCGTGAGTGACCCTGAGTGACCACTGAGTGACCACTGAGTGACCACTGAGTGACCCTGAGTGACCGTGAGTGACCCTGAGTGACCCTGAGTGACCACTGAGTGACCGTGAGTGACCCTGAGTGACCCTGAGTGACCCTGAGTGACCACTGAGTGACCCTGAGTGACCCTGAGTGACCACTGAGTGACCACTGAGTGACCGTGAGTGACCCTGAGTGACCCTGAGTGACCACTGAGTGACCCTGAGTGACCACTGAGTGACCACTGAGTGACCCTGAGTGTCCACTGAGTGGCCCTGAGTGACCCTGAGTGACCACTGAGTGACCGTGAGTGACCCTGAGTGACCCTGAGTGACCACTGAGTGACCACTGAGTGACCACTGAGTGACCCTGAGTGACCGTGAGTGACCCTGAGTGACCACTGAGTGACCCTGAGTGACCCTGAGTGACCCTGAGTGACCACTGAGTGACCACTGAGTGACCACTGAGTGATCCTGAGTGACCGTGAGTGACCCTGAGTGACCCTGAGTGACCGTGAGTGACCGTGAGTGACCCTGAGTGACCACCAAGTGACCCTGAGTGACCCTGAGTGACCCTGAGTGACCACTGAGTGACCGTGAGTGACCACTGAGTGACCACTGAGTGACCGTGAGTGACCCTGAGTGACCACTGAGTGACCACTGAGCGACCACTGAGTGACCCTGAGTGACCACAGAGTGACCACTGAGTGACCCTGAGTGACCACAGAGTGACCCTGAGTGACCACTGAGTGACCCTGAGTGACCCTGAGTGACCACTGAGTGACCACTGAGTGACCACTGAGTGTCCCTGAGTGACCACAGAGTGACCACTGAGTGACCCTGAGTGGCCCTGATTGACCCTGAGTGACAACTGAGTGACCCTGAGTGACCGTGAGTGACCGTGAGTGACCCTGAGTGACCGTGAGTGACCACTGAGTGGCCCTGAGTGACCCTGAGTGACCACTGAGTGACCACTGAGTGACCCTGAGTGACCCTGAGTGACCACTGAGTGACCGTGAGTGACCACTGAGTGACCACTGAGTGACCCTGAGTGACCCTGAGTGACCACTGAGTGACCACTGAGTGACCACTGAGTAACCGTGAGTGACCACAGAGTGACCCTGAGTGACCCTGAGTGACCCTTAGTGACCACTGAGTTAACCTGAGTGACCACTGAGTGACCGTGAGTGACCACTGAGTGACCACTGAGTGACCCTGAGTGACCCTGAGTGACCACTGAGTGACCACTGAGTGACCACTGAGTGACCGTGAGTGACCACAGAGTGACCACTGAGTGACCCTGAGTGACCACTGAGTGACCCTGAGTGTCCACTGAGTGACCCTGAGTGACCGTGAGTGACCACTGAGTGACCACTGAGTGACCGTGAGTGACCGTGAGTGACCCTGAGTGACCACTGAGTGACCACTGAGTGACCCTGAGTGACCCTGAGTGACCCAGAGTGACCACTGAGTGACCCTGAGTGGCCCTGAGTGACCCAGAGTGACCCTGAGTGACCACTGAGTGACCACTGAGTGACCCTGAGTGACCCTGAGTGACCGTGAGTGACCCTGAGTGACCCTGAGTGACCCTGAGTGACCACTGAGTGACCACTGAGTGACCACTGAGTGACCCTGAGTGACCGTGAGTGACCCTGAGTGACCCTGAGTGACCACTGAGTGACCGTGAGTGACCCTGAGTGACCCTGAGTGACCCTGAGTGACCACTGAGTGACCACTGAGTGACCGTGAGTGACCCTGAGTGACCCTGAGTGACCACTGAGTGACCACTGAGTGACCCTGAGTGTCCACTGAGTGGCCCTGAGTGACCCTGAGTGACCACTGAGTTACCACTGAGTGACCGTGAGTGACCGTGAGTGACCCTGAGTGACCACTGAGTGACCCTGAGTGACCGTGAGTGACCGTGAGTGACCCTGAGTGACCCTGAGTGACCGTGAGTGACCCTGAGTGACATCTGAGTGACCCTGAGTGACCCTGAGTGACCCTGAGTGACCACTGAGTGACCACTGAGTGACCCTGAGTGACCATTGAGTGACCACTGAGTGACCGTGAGTGACCCTGAGTGACCACTGAGTGACCCTGAGTGACCACAGAGTGACCCTGAGTGACCACTGAGTGACCCTGAGTGACCCTGAGTGACCATTGAGTGACCACTGAGTGACCGTGAGTGACCGTGAGTGACCCTGAGTGACCGTGAGCGACTCTGAGTGACCGTGAGTGACCGTGAGTGACCGTGAGTGACCCTGAGTGACCCAGAGTGACCCTGAGTGACCCTGAGTGACCACTGAGTGACCCTGAGTGACCCTGAGCGACAACTGAGTGACCCTGAGTGACCCTGAGTGACCGTGAGTGACCGTGAGTGACCACTGAGTGACCACCGAGTGACCCTGAGTGGCCCTGAGTGACCCTGAGTGACCCTGAGTGACCAAAGAGTGACCCTGAGTGACCGTGAGTGACCGTGAGTGACCCTGAGTTACCCTGAGTGACCGTGAGTGACCCTGAGTGACCACTGAGTGACCCTGAGTGACCCTGAGTGACCATTGAGTGACCACTGAGTGACCGTGAGTGACCATTGAGTGACCACTGAGTGACCGTGAGTGACCCTGAGTGACCACTGAGTGACCCTGAGTGACCACAGAGTGACCCTGAGTGACCACTGAGTGACCCTGAGTGACCCTGAGTGACCATTGAGTGACCACTGAGTGACCGTGAGTGACCGTGAGTGACCCTGAGTGACCGTGAGCGACTCTGAGTGTCCCTGAGTGACCACAGAGTGACCACTGAGTGACCCTGAGTGGCCCTGAGTGACCCTGAGTGACCGTGAGTGACCGTGAGTTACCACTGAGTGACCGTGAGTGACCACTGAGTGGCCCTGAGTGACCCTGAGTGACCACTGAGTGACCACTGAGTGACTGTGAGTGACCCTGAGTGACCGTGAGTGACCACTGAGTGGCCCGGAGTGACCCTGAGTGACCACTGAGTGACCACTGAGTGACTGTGAGTGACCCTGAGTGACCCTGAGTGACCACTGAGTGACCCTGAGTGACCACTGAGTGACCACTGAGTGACCACTGAGTGACCCTGAGTGGCCCTGAGTGACCCAGAGTGACCCTGAGTGACCACTGAGTGACCACTGAGTGACCACTGAGTGACCCTGAGTGACCCTGAGTGACCGTGAGTGACCCTGAGTGACCACTGAGTGACCACTGAGTGACCACTGAGTGACCCTGAGTGACCGTGAGTGACCCTGAGTGACCCTGAGTGACCACTGAGTGACCGTGAGTGACCCTGAGTGACCCTGAGTGACCCTGAGTGACCACTGAGTGACCCTGAGTGACCCTGAGTGACCACTGAGTGACCACTGAGTGACCGTGAGTGACCCTGAGTGACCCTGAGTGACCACTGAGTGACCCTGAGTGACCACTGAGTGACCACTGAGTGACCCTGAGTGTCCACTGAGTGGCCCTGAGTGACCCTGAGTGACCACTGAGTGACCACTGAGTGACCGTGAGTGACCGTGAGTGACCCTGAGTTACCACTGAGTGACCCTGAGTGACCGTGAGTGACCGTGAGTGACCCTGAGTGACCCTGAGTGACCGTGAGTGACCGTGAGTGACCCTGAGTGACCACTGAGTGACCCTGAGTGACCCTGAGTGACCCTGAGTGACCACTGAGTGACCACTGAGTGACCCTGAGTGACCATTGAGTGACCACTGAGTGACCGTGAGTGACCCTGAGTGACCACTGAGTGACCCTGAGTGACCACAGAGTGACCCTGAGTGACCACTGAGTGACCCTGAGTGACCCTGAGTGACCATTGAGTGACCACTGAGTGACCGTGAGTGACCGTGAGTGACCCTGAGTGACCGTGAGCGACTCTGCGTGTCCCTGAGTGACCACAGAGTGACCACTGAGTGACCCTGAGTGGCCCTGAGCGACCCTGAGTGACCGTGAGTGACCGTGAGTGACCACTGAGTGACCGTGAGTGACCACTGAGTGGCCCTGAGTGACCCTGAGTGACCACTGCGTGACCACTGAGTGACTGTGAGTGACCCTGAGTGACCGTGAGTGACCACTGAGTGGCCCTGAGTGACCCTGAGTGACCACTGAGTGACCACTGAGTGACTGTGAGTGACCCTGAGTGACCACTGAGTGACCACTGAGTGACCACTGAGTGACCGTGAGTGACCACAGAGTGTCCACTGAGTGACCCTGAGTGACCGTGAGTGACCACTGAGTGACCACTGAGTGACCCTGAGTGACCGTGAGTGACCCTGAGTGACCACTGAGTGACCCTGAGTGACCCTGAGTGACCCTGAGTGACCACTGAGTGACCACTGAGTGACCACTGAGTGATCCTGAGTGACCGTGAGTGACCCTGAGTGACCCTGAGTGACCGTGAGTGACCGTGAGTGACCCTGAGTGACCACCAAGTGACCCTGAGTGACCCTGAGTGACCCTGAGTGACCACTGAGTGACCGTGAGTGACCACTGAGTGACCACTGAGTGACCGTGAGTGACCCTGAGTGACCACTGAGTGACCAGTGAGTGACCACTGAGTGACCGTGAGTGACCACAGAGTGACCACTGAGTGACCCTGAGTGACCACTGAGTGACCCTGAGTGTCCACTGAGTGACCCTGAGTGACCCTGAGTGACCACTGAGTGACCACTGAGTGACCGTGAGTGACCGTGAGTGACCCTGAGTGACCACTGAGTGACCACTGAGTGACCCTGAGTGACCGTGAGTGACCCTGAGTGACCACTGAGTGACCACTGAGTGACCACTGAGTGACTGTGAGTGACCGTGAGTGACCCTGAGCGACAACTGAGTGACCCTGAGTGACCCTGAGTGACCACTGAGTGACCACTGAGTGACCACTGAGGGACCCTGAGTGACCGTGAGTGACCGTGAGTGACCACTGAGTGACCCTGAGTGACCCTGAGTGACCCTGAGTGACCGTGAGTGACCCTGAGTGACCCTGAGTGACCACTGAGTGACCCTGAGTGACCCTGAGTGACCCTGAGTGACCGTGAGTGACCGTGAGTGACCACTGAGTGACCACCGAGTGACCCTGAGTGACCCTGAGTGCTCGTGAGTGACCCTGAGTGACCAAAGAGTGACCCTGAGTGACCGTGAGTGACCGTGAGTGACCCTGAGTGACCCTGAGTGACCGTGAGTGACCCTGAGTGACCACTGAGTGACCCTGAGTGACCCTGAGTGACCACTGAGTGACCACTGAGTGACCCTGAGTGACCATTGAGTGACCACTGAGTGACCGTGAGTGACCCTGAGTGACCACTGAGTGACCCTGAGTGACCACAGAGTGACCCTGAGTGACCACTGAGTGACCCTGAATGACCCTGAGTGACCATTGAGTGACCACTGAGTGACCGTGAGTGACCGTGAGTGACCCTGAGTGACCGTGAGCGACTCTGAGTGTCCCTGAGTGACCACAGAGTGACCACTGAGTGACCCTGAGTGGCCCTGAGTGACCCTGAGTGACCGTGAGTGACCGTGAGTTACCACAGAGTGACCGTGAGTGACCACTGAGTGGCCCTGAGTGACCCTGAGTGACCACTGAGTGACCACTGAGTGACTGTGAGTGACCCTGAGTGACCGTGAGTGACCACTGAGTGGCCCTGAGTGACCCTGAGTGACCACTGAGTGACCACTGAGTGACTGTGAGTGACCCTGAGTGACCCTGAGTGACCACTGAGTGACCCTGAGTGACCACTGAGTGACCACTGAGTGACCACTGAGTGACCGTGAGTGACCACAGAGTGACCACTGAGTGACCCTGAGTGACCACTGAGTGACCCTGAGTGTCCACTGAGTGACCCTGAGTGACCGTGAGTGACGACTGAGTGACCACTGAGTGACCCTGAGTGACCGTGAGTGACCACTGAGTGACCACTGAGTGACCCTGAGTGACCGTGAGTGACCCTGAGTGACCACTGAGTGACCCTGAGTGACCCTGAGTGACCCTGAGTGGCCACTGAGTGACCACTGAGTGACCACTGAGTGATCCTGAGTGACCGTGAGTGACCCTGAGTGACCCTGAGTGACCGTGAGTGACCGTGAGTGACCCTGAGTGACCACCAAGTTACCCTGAGTGACCCTGAGTGACCCTGAGTGACCACTGAGTGACCGTGAGTGACCACTGAGTGACCACTGAGTGACCCTGAGTGACCCTGAGTGACCACTGAGTGACCACTGAGTGACCCCTGAGTGACCGTGAGTGACCACAGAGTGACCACTGAGTGACCCTGAGTGACCCTGAGTGACCCTGAGTGTCCACTGAGTGACCCTGAGTGACCCTGAGTGACCACTGAGTGACCACTGAGTGACCGTGAGTGACCGTGAGTGACCCTGAGTGACCCCTGAGTGACCACTGAGTGACCCTGAGTGACCCTGAGTGACCCTGAGTGACCACTGAGTGACCCTGAGTGACCCTGAGTGACCCAGAGTGACCCTGAGTGACCCTGAGTGACCACTGAGTGACCACTGAGTGACCACTGAGGGACCCTGAGTGACCGTGAGTGACCGTGAGTGACCACTGAGTGACCCTGAGTGACCCTGAGTGACCCTGAGTGACCGTGAGTGACCCTGAGTGACCCTGAGTGACCACTGAGTGACCCTGAGTGACCCTGAGTGACCCTGAGTGACCGTGAGTGACCGTGAGTGACCACTGAGTGACCACCGAGTGACCCTGAGTGACCCTGAGTGACCGTGAGTGACCCTGAGTGACCAAAGAGTGACCCTGAGTGACCGTGAGTGACCACAGAGTGACCCTGAGTGACCACTGAGTGACCGTGAGTGACCCTGAGTGACCACTGAGTGACCCTGAGTGACCACTGAGTTACCCTGAGTGTCCACTGAGTGACCACTGAGTGACCCTGAGTGACCGTGAGTTACCCTGAGTGACCCTGAGTGACCCTGAGTGACCGTGAGTGACCGTGAGTGACCACTGAGTGACCGTGATGGACCGTGAGTGACAACTGAGTGACCACAGAGTGACCGTGAGTGACCCTGAGTGACCACTGAGTGACCCTGAGTGACCCTGAGTGGCCCTGAGTGACCACTGAGTGACCGTGAGTGACCGTGAGTGACCCTGAGTGACCACTGAGTGACCACTGAGTGACCCTGAGTGTCCACTGAGTGACCCTGAGTGACCCTGAGTGACTCTGAGTGACCACTGAGTGACCGTGAGTGACCGTGAGTGACCCTGAGTGACCACTGAGTGACCCTGAGTGACCGTGAGTGACCGTGAGTGACCCTGAGTGACCCTGAGTGACCGTGAGTGACCCTGAGTGACCACTGAGTGACACTGAGTGACCCTGAGTGACCCTGAGTGACCACTGAGTGACCACTGAGTGACCCTGAGTGACCATTGAGTGACCACTGAGTGACCGTGAGTGACCCTGAGTGACCACTGAGTGACTCTGAGTGACCACAGAGTGACCCTGAGTGACCACTGAGTGACCCTGAGTGACCCTGAGTGACCATTGAGTGACCACTGAGTGACAGTGAGTGACCGTGAGTGACCCTGAGTGACCGTGAGCGACTCTGAGTGTCCCTGAGTGACCACAGAGTGACCACTGAGTGACCCTGATTGGCCCTGATTGACCCTGAGTGACCGTGAGTGACCGTGAGTGACCCTGAGTGACCGTGAGTGACCACTGAGTGGCCCTGAGTGACCCTGAGTGACCACTGAGTGACCACTGAGTGACCCTGAGTGACCCTGAGTGACCACTGAGTGACCCTGAGTGACCACTGAGTGACCGTGAGTGACCACTGAGTGACAACTGAGTGACCCAGAGTGACCCTGAGTGACCACTGAGTGACCACTGAGTGACCACTGAGTAACCGTGAGTGACCACAGAGTGACCCTGAGTGACCCTGAGTGACCCTGAGTGACCACTGAGTGACCCTGAGTGACCACTGAGTGACCACTGAGTGACCCTGAGTGTCCACTGAGTGACCCTGAGTGACCCTGAGTGACCACTGAGTGACCACTGAGTGACCCTGAGTGACCCTGAGTGACCCTGAGTGACCACTGAGTGACCCTGAGTGGCCCTGAGTGACCCAGAGTGACCCTGAGTGACCACTGAGTGACCACTGAGTGACCACTGAGTGACCACTGAGTGACTGTGAGTGACCGTGAGTGACCCTGAGCGACAACTGAGTGACCCTGAGTGACCCTGAGTGACCGTGAGTGACCCTGAGTGACCCTGAGTGACCACTGAGTGACCACTGAGTGACCCTGAGTGGCCCTTAGTGACCCTGAGTGACCGTGAGTGACCCTGAGTGACCACTGAGTGACCGTGAGTGACCGTGAGTGACCACAGAGTGACCCTGAGTGACCACTGAGTGACCCTGAGTGACCCTGAGTGGCCCTGAGTGACCGTGAGTGACCGTGAGTGACCACAGAGTGACCCTGAGTGACCACTGAGTGACCACTGAGTGACCATGAGTGACCACAGAGTGACCCTGAGTGACCCTGAGTGACCCCTGAGTGACCCTGAGTGACCCCTCAGTGACCACTGAGTGACCACTGAGTGACCCTGAGTGACCACTGAGTGACCCTGAGTGACCCTGAGTGACCCTGAGTGACCACTGAGTGACCCTGAGTGGCCCTGAGTTACCCTGAGTGACCCTGAGTGACCACTGAGTGACCACTGAGTGACTGTGAGTGACCGTGAGTGACCCTGAGCGACAACTGAGTGACCCTGAGTGACCCTGAGTGACCACTGAGTGACCACTGAGTGACCACTGAGGGACCCTGAGTGACCGTGAGTGACCCTGAGTGACCACTGAGTTACCCTGAGTGACCCTGAGTGACCCTGAGTGACCGTGAGTGACCCTGCGTGACCCTGAGTGACCACTGAGTGACCCTGAGTGACCCTGAGTGACCCTGAGTGACCGTGAGTTACCGTGAGTGACCACTGAGTTACCACCGAGTGACCCTGAGTGACCCTGAGTGACCGTGAGTGACCCTGAGTGACCAAAGAGTGACCCTGAGTGACCGTGAGTGACCACAGAGTGACCCTGAGTGACCACTGAGTGACCGTGAGTGACCCTGAGTGACCATGAGTGACCGTGAGTTACCCTGAGTGACCCTGAGTGACCCTGAGTGACCGTGAGTGACCGTGAGTGACCACTGAGTGACCGTGATGGACCGTGAGTTACCGCAGAGTGACCACAGAGTGACCGTGAGTGACCCTGAGTGACCACTGAGTGACCCTGAGTGACCCTGAGTGGCCCTGAGTGACCCAGAGTGACCCTGAGTGACCGTGAGTGACCCTGAGTGACCACTGAGTGACCACTGAGTGACCCTGAGTGACCGTGAGTGACCGTGAGTGACCCTGAGTGACCCTGAGTGACCACTGAGTGACCCTGAGTGTCCACTGAGTGACCCTGAGTGACCCTGAGTGACCACTGAGTGACAACTGAGTGACCGCTGAGTGACCGTGAGTGACCCTGAGTGACCACTGAGTGACCCTGAGTGACCCTGAGTGGCCCTGAGTGACCACTGAGTGACCGTGAGTGACCGTGACTGACCCTGAGTGACCACTGAGTGACCACTGAGTGACCCTGAGTGTCCACTGAGTGACCCTGAGTGACCCTGAGTGACGACTGAGTGACCACTGAGTGACCGTGAGTGACCGTGAGTGACCCTGAGTGACCACTGAGTGACCCTGAGTGACCCTGAGTGACCACTGAGTGACCCTGAGTGACCGTGAGTGACCCTGAGTGACCTCTGAGTGACCCTGAGTGACCCTGAGTGACCCTGAGTGACCGTGAGTGACCCTGAGTGACCACTGAGTGATCCTGAGTGACCGTGAGTGACCCTGAGTGACCCTGAGTGACCCTGAGTGACCGTGAGTGACCCTGAGTGACCACTGAGTGACCCTGAGTGACCCTGAGTGACCCTGAGTGACCACTGAGTGACCACTGAGTGACCCTGAGTGACCATTGAGTGACCACTGAGTGACCGTGAGTGACCCTGAGTGACCACTGAGTGACCCTGAGTTACCACAGAGTGACCCTGAGTGACCCTGAGTGACCCTGAGTGACCCTGAGTGACCATTGAGTGACCACTGAGTGACCGTGAGTGACCGTGAGTGACCCTGAGTGACCGTGAGCGACTCTGAGTGTCCCTGAGTGACCACAGAGTGACCACTGAGTGGCCCTGATTGACCCTGAGTGACAACTGAGTGACCCTGAGTGACCGTGAGTGACCGTGAGTGACCCTGAGTGACCGTGAGTGACCACTGAGTGGCCCTGAGTGACCCTGAGTGACCACTGAGTGACCCTGAGTGACCACTGAGTGACCGTGAGTGACCACTGAGTGACCACTGAGTGACCCTGGGTGACCCTGAGTGACCACTGAGTGACCACTGAGTGACCACTGAGTAACCGTGAGTGACCACAGAGTGACCCTGAGTGACCCTGAGTGACCCTGAGTGACCACTGAGTGACCGTGAGTGACCACTGAGTGACCACTGAGTGACCCTGAGTGACCCTGAGTGACCACTGAGTGACCACTGAGTGACCACTGAGTGACCGTGAGTGACCACAGAGTGACCACTGAGTGACCCTGAGTGACCACTGAGTGACCCTGAGTGTCCACTGAGTGACCCTGAGTGACCTTGAGTGACCACTGAGTGACCACTGAGTGACCGTGAGTGACCCTGAGTGACCCTGAGTGACCACTGAGTGACCACTGAGTGACCCTGAGTGACCCTGAGTGACCACTGAGTTACCCTGAGTGGCCCTGAGTGACCCAGAGTGACCCTGAGTGACCACTGAGTGACCACTGAGTGACCACTGAGTGACCACTGAGTGACTGTGAGTGACCGTGAGTGACCCTGAGCGACCAAAGAGTGACCCTGAGTGACCGTGAGTGACCACAGAGTGACCCTGAGTGACCACTGAGTGACCGTGAGTGACCCTGAGTGACCACTGAGTGACCGTGAGTGACCCTGAGTGACCCTGAGTGACCACTGAGTGACCACTGAGTGACCCTGAGTGGCCCTGAGTGACCCTGAGTGACCGTGAGTGACCACTGAGTGACCACTGAGTGACCGTGAGTGACCCTGAGTGACCCTGAGTGACCCTGAGTGACCGTGAGTGACCCTGAGTGACCCTGAGTGACCCTGAGTGACCACTGAGTGACCCTGAGTGGCCCTGAGTGACCCTGAGTGACCGTGAGTGACCCTGAGTGACCACTGAGTGACCGTGAGTGACCGTGAGTGACAACAGGGTGACCCTGAGTGACCATTGATTGACCCTGAGTGACCCTGAGTGGCCCTGAGTGACCGTGAGTGACCGTGAGTGACCACAGAGTGACCCTGAGTGACCACTGAGTGACCACTGAGTGACCATGAGTGACCACAGAGTGACCCTGAGTGACCCTGAGTGACCCCTGAGTGACCCTGAGTTACCCCTCAGTGACCACTGAGTGACCACTGAGTGACCGTGAGTGACCACTGAGTGACCCTGAGAGACCACTGAGTGACCCTGAGTGGCCCTGAGTGACCCTGAGTGACCCTGAGTGACCGTGAGTGACCGTGAGTGACCACTGAGTGACCACCGAGTGACCCTGAGTGACCCTGAGTGACCGTGAGTGACCCTGAGTGACCACTGAGTGACCGTGAGTGACCCTGAGTTACCACTGAGTGACCCTGAGTGTCCACTGAGTGACCACTGAGTGACCCTGAGTGACCGTGAGTTACCCTGAGTGACCCTGAGTGACCCTGAGTGACCGTGAGTGACCGTGAGTGACCACTGAGTGACCGTGATGGACCGTGAGTGACAACTGAGTGACCACAGAGTGACCGTGAGTGACCACTGAGTGACCACTGAGTGACCACTGAGTAACCGTGAGTGACCACAGAGTGACCCTGAGTGACCCTGAGTGACCACTGAGTGACCACTGAGTGACCCTGAGTGACCACTGAGTGACCACTGAGTGACCACTGAGTGACCGTGAGTGACCACAGAGTGACCACTGAGTGACCCTGAGTGACCACTGAGTGACCCTGAGTGTCCACTGAGTGACCCTGAGTGACCGTGAGTGACCACTGAGTGACCACTGAGTGACTGTGAGTGACCGTGAGTGACCCTGAGTGACCACTGAGTGACCACTGAGTGACCCTGAGTGACCCTGAGTGACCCTGAGTGACCACTGAGTGACCCTGAGTGGCCCTGAGTGACCCAGAGTGACCCTGAGTGACCACTGAGTGACCACTGAGTGACCACTGAGTGACCACTGAGTGACTGTGAGTGACCGTGAGTGACCCTGAGCGACAACTGAGTGACCCTGAGTGACCCTGAGTGACCACTGAGTGACCACTGAGTGACCCTGAGTGGCCCCATAGTGACCCTGAGTGACCGTGAGTGACCCTGAGTGACCACTGAGTGACCGTGAGTGACCGTGAGTGACCACAGAGTGACCCTGAGTGACCACTGAGTGACCCTGAGTGACCCTGAGTGGCCCTGAGTGACCGTGAGTGACCGTGAGTTACCACAGAGTGACCCTGAGTGACCACTGAGTGACCACTGAGTGACCATGAGTGACCACAGAGTGACCCTGAGTGACCCTGAGTGACCCCTGAGTGACCCTGAGTGACCCCTCAGTGACCACTGAGTGACAACTGAGTGACCGTGAGTGACCACTGAGTGACCCTGAGTGACCACTGAGTGACCCTGAGTGACCCTGAGTGACCCTGAGTGACCACTGAGTGACCCTGAGTGGCCCTGAGTGACCCAGAGTGACCCTGAGTGACCACTGAGTGACCACTGAGTGACCACTGAGTGACCACTGAGTGACTGTGAGTGACCGTGAGTGACCCTGAGCGACAACTGAGTGACCCTGAGTGACCCTGAGTGACCACTGAGTGACCACTGAGTGACCACTGAGGGACCCTGAGTGACCGTGAGTGACCGTGAGTGACCACTGAGTGACCCTGAGTGACCCTGAGTGACCCTGAGTGACTGTGAGTGACCCTGCGTGACCCTGAGTGACCACTGAGTGACCCTGAGTGACCCTGAGTGACCCTGAGTGACCGTGAGTGACCGTGAGTGACCACTGAGTGACCACCGAGTGACCCTGAGTGACCCTGAGTGACCGTGAGTGACCCTGAGTGACCAAAGAGTGACCCTGAGTGACCGTGAGTGACCACAGAGTGACCCTGAGTGACCACTGAGTGACCACCGAGTGACCCTGAGTGACCCTGAGTGCTCGTGAGTGACCCTGAGTGACCAAAGAGTGACCCTGAGTGACCGTGAGTGACCGTGAGTGACCCTGAGTGACCCTGAGTGACCGTGAGTGACCCTGAGTGACCACTGAGTGACCCTGAGTGACCCTGAGTGACCACTGAGTGACCACTGAGTGACCCTGAGTGACCATTGAGTGACCACTGAGTGACCGTGAGTGACCCTGAGTGACCACTGAGTGACCCTGAGTGACCACAGAGTGACCCTGAGTGACCACTGAGTGACCCTGAGTGACCCTGAGTGACCATTGAGTGACCACTGAGTGACCGTGAGTGACCGTGAGTGACCCTGAGTGACCGTGAGCGACTCTGAGTGTCCCTGAGTGACCACAGAGTGACCACTGAGTGACCCTGAGTGGCCCTGAGTGACCCTGAGTGACCGTGAGTGACCGTGAGTTACCACTGAGTGACCGTGAGTGACCACTGAGTGGCCCTGAGTGACCCTGAGTGACCACTGAGTGACCACTGAGTGACTGTGAGTGACCCTGAGTGACCGTGAGTGACCACTGAGTGGCCCTGAGTGACCCTGAGTGACCACTGAGTGACCACTGAGTGACTGTGAGTGACCCTGAGTGACCCTGAGTGACCACTGAGTGACCCTGAGTGACCACTGAGTGACCACTGAGTGACCACTGAGTGACCGTGAGTGACCACAGAGTGACCACTGAGTGACCCTGAGTGACCACTGAGTGACCCTGAGTGTCCACTGAGTGACCCTGAGTGACCGTGAGTGACGACTGAGTGACCACTGAGTGACCCTGAGTGACCGTGAGTGACCACTGAGTGACCACTGAGTGACCCTGAGTGACCGTGAGTGACCCTGAGTGACCACTGAGTGACCCTGAGTGACCCTGAGTGACCCTTAGTGGCCACTGAGTGACCACTGAGTGACCACTGAGTGATCCTGAGTGACCGTGAGTGACCCTGAGTGACCCTGAGTGACCGTGAGTGACCGTGAGTGACCCTGAGTGACCACCAAGTTACCCTGAGTGACCCTGAGTGACCCTGAGTGACCACTGAGTGACCGTGAGTGACCACTGAGTGACCACTGAGTGACCGTGAGTGACCCTGAGTGACCACTGAGTGACCACTGAGTGACCCCTGAGTGACCGTGAGTGACCACAGAGTGACCACTGAGTGACCCTGAGTGACCCTGAGTGACCCTGAGTGTCCACTGAGTGACCCTGAGTGACCCTGAGTGACCACTGAGTGACCACTGAGTGACCGTGAGTGACCGTGAGTGACCCTGAGTGACCCCTGAGTGACCACTGAGTGACCCTGAGTGACCCTGAGTGACCCTGAGTGACCACTGAGTGACCCTGAGTGACCCTGAGTGACCCAGAGTGACCCTGAGTGACCCTGAGTGACCACTGAGTGACCACTGAGTGACCACTGAGGGACCCTGAGTGACCGTGAGTGACCGTGAGTGACCACTGAGTGACCCTGAGTGACCCTGAGTGACCCTGAGTGACCGTGAGTGACCCTGAGTGACCCTGAGTGACCACTGAGTGACCCTGAGTGACCCTGAGTGACCCTGAGTGACCGTGAGTGACCGTGAGTGACCACTGAGTGACCACCGAGTGACCCTGAGTGACCCTGAGTGACCGTGAGTGACCCTGAGTGACCAAAGAGTGACCCTGAGTGACCGTGAGTGACCACAGAGTGACCCTGAGTGACCACTGAGTGACCGTGAGTGACCCTGAGTGACCACTGAGTGACCCTGAGTGACCACTGAGTTACCCTGAGTGTCCACTGAGTGACCACTGAGTGACCCTGAGTGACCGTGAGTTACCCTGAGTGACCCTGAGTGACCCTGAGTGACCGTGAGTGACCGTGAGTGACCACTGAGTGACCGTGATGGACCGTGAGTGACAACTGAGTGACCACAGAGTGACCGTGAGTGACCCTGAGTGACCACTGAGTGACCCTGAGTGACCCTGAGTGGCCCTGAGTGACCACTGAGTGACCGTGAGTGACCGTGAGTGACCCTGAGTGACCACTGAGTGACCACTGAGTGACCCTGAGTGTCCACTGAGTGACCCTGAGTGACCCTGAGTGACCCTGAGTGACCACTGAGTGACCGTGAGTGACCGTGAGTGACCCTGAGTGACCACTGAGTGACCCTGAGTGACCGTGAGTGACCGTGAGTGACCCTGAGTGACCCTGAGTGACCGTGAGTGACCCTGAGTGACCACTGAGTGACACTGAGTGACCCTTAGTGACCCTGAGTGACCACTGAGTGACCACTGAGTGACCCTGAGTGACCATTGAGTGACCACTGAGTGACCGTGAGTGACCCTGAGTGACCACTGAGTGACTCTGAGTGACCACAGAGTGACCCTGAGTGACCACTGAGTGACCCTGAGTGACCCTGAGTGACCATTGAGTGACCACTGAGTGACCCCTCAGTGACCACTGAGTGACCCTGAGTGACCACTGAGTGACAGTGAGTGACCGTGAGTGACCCTGAGTGACCGTGAGCGACTCTGAGTGTCCCTGAGTGACAACAGAGTGACCACTGAGTGACCCTGATTGGCCCTGATTGACCCTGAGTGACCGTGAGTGACCGTGAGTGACCCTGAGTGACCGTGAGTGACCACTGAGTGGCCCTGAGTGACCCTGAGTGACCACTGAGTGACCACTGAGTGACCCTGAGTGACCCTGAGTGACCACTGAGTGACCCTGAGTGACCACTGAGTGACCGTGAGTGACCACTGAGTGACAACTGAGTGACCCAGAGTGACCCTGAGTGACCACTGAGTGACCACTGAGTGACCACTGAGTAACCGTGAGTGACCACAGAGTGACCCTGAGTGACCCTGAGTGACCCTGAGTGACCACTGAGTGACCCTGAGTGACCACTGAGTGACCACTGAGTGACCCTGAGTGTCCACTGAGTGACCCTGAGTGACCCTGAGTGACCACTGAGTTACCACTGAGTGACCCTGAGTGACCCTGAGTGACCCTGAGTGACCACTGAGTGACCCTGAGTGGCCCTGAGTGACCCAGAGTGACCCTGAGTGACCACTGAGTGACCACTGAGTGACCACTGAGTGACTGTGAGTGACCGTGAGTGACCCTGAGCGACAACTGAGTGACCCTGAGTGACCCTGAGTGACCGTGAGTGACCCTGAGTGACCCTGAGTGACCGTGAGTGACCACTGAGTGGCCCTGAGTGACCCTGAGTGACCACTGAGTGACCACTGAGTGACCCTGAGTGACCCTGAGTGACCACTGAGTGACCGTGAGGGACCACTGAGTGACCACTGAGTGACCCTGAGTGACCCTGAGTGACCACTGAGTGACCACTGAGTGACCACTGAGTAACCGTGAGTGACCACAGAGTGACCCTGAGTGACCCTGAGTGACCCTTAGTGACCACTGAGTTAACCTGAGTGACCACTGAGTGACCGTGAGTGACCACTGAGTGACCACTGAGTGACCCTGAGTGACCCTGAGTGACCACTGAGTGACCACTGAGTGACCACTGAGTGACCGTGAGTGACCACAGAGTGACCACTGAGTGACCCTGAGTGACCACTGAGTGACCCTGAGTGTCCACTGAGTGACCCTGAGTGACCGTGAGTGACCACTGAGTGACCACTGAGTGACCGTTAGTGACCGTGAGTGACCCTGAGTGACCACTGAGTGACCACTGAGTGACCCTGAGTGACCCTGAGTGACCCAGAGTGACCACTGAGTGACCCTGAGTGGCCCTGAGTGACCCAGAGTGACCCTGAGTGACCACTGAGTGACCACTGAGTGACCCTGAGTGACCCTGAGTGACCGTGAGTGACCCTGAGTGACCCTGAGTGACCCTGAGTGACCACTGAGTGACCACTGAGTGACCACTGAGTTACCCTGAGTGACCGTGAGTGACCCTGAGTGACCCTGAGTGACCACTGAGTGACCGTGAGTGACCCTGAGTGACCCTGAGTGACCCTGAGTGACCACTGAGTGACCACTGAGTGACCGTGAGTGACCCTGAGTGACCCTGAGTGACCACTGAGTGACCCTGAGTGACCACTGAGTGACCACAGAGTGACCCTGAGTGTCCACTGAGTGGCCCTGAGTGACCCTGAGTGACCACTGAGTTACCACTGAGTGACCGTGAGTGACCGTGAGTGACCCTGAGTGACCACTGAGTGACCCTGAGTGACCGTGAGTGACCGTGAGTGACCCTGAGTGACCCTGAGTGACCGTGAGTGACCCTGAGTGACATCTGAGTGACCCTGAGTGACCCTGAGTGACCCTGAGTGACCACTGAGTGACCACTGAGTGACCCTGAGTGACCATTGAGTGACCACTGAGTGACCGTGAGTGACCCTGAGTGACCACTGAGTGACCCTGAGTGACCACAGAGTGACCCTGAGTGACCACTGAGAGACCCTGAGTGACCCTGAGTGACCATTGAGTGACCACTGAGTGACCGTGAGTGACCGTGAGTGACCCTGAGTGACCGTGAGCGACTCTGAGTGACCGTGAGTGACCGTGAGTGACCGTGAGTGACCGTGAGTGACCCTGAGTGACCCAGAGTGACCCTGAGTGACCCTGAGTGACCACTGAGTGACCCTGAGTGACCCTGAGCGACAACTGAGTGACCCTGAGTGACCCTGAGTGACCCTGAGTGACCGTGAGTGACCGTGAGTGACCACTGAGTGACCACCGAGTGACCCTGAGTGGCCCTGAGTGACCCTGAGTGACCCTGAGTGACCAAAGAGTGACCCTGAGTGACCGTGAGTGACCGTGAGTGACCCTGAGTTACCCTGAGTGACCGTGAGTGACCCTGAGTGACCACTGAGTGACCCTGAGTGACCCTGAGTGACCATTGAGTGACCACTGAGTGACCGTGAGTGACCATTGAGTGACCACTGAGTGACCGTGAGTGACCCTGAGTGACCACTGAGTGACCCTGAGTGACCACAGAGTGACCCTGAGTGACCACTGAGTGACCCTGAGTGACCCTGAGTGACCATTGAGTGACCACTGAGTGACCGTGAGTGACCGTGAGTGACCCTGAGTGACCGTGAGCGACTCTGAGTGTCCCTGAGTGACCACAGAGTGACCACTGAGTGACCCTGAGTGGCCCTGAGTGACCCTGAGTGACCGTGAGTGACCGTGAGTTACCACTGAGTGACCGTGAGTGACCACTGAGTGGCCCTGAGTGACCCTGAGTGACCACTGAGTGACCACTGAGTGACTGTGAGTGACCCTGAGTGACCGTGAGTGACCACTGAGTGGCCCGGAGTGACCCTGAGTGACCACTGAGTGACCACTGAGTGACTGTGAGTGACCCTGAGTGACCCTGAGTGACCACTGAGTGACCCTGAGTGACCACTGAGTGACCACTGAGTGACCACTGAGTGACCCTGAGTGGCCCTGAGTGACCCAGAGTGACCCTGAGTGACCACTGAGTGACCACTGAGTGACCCTGAGTGACCCTGAGTGACCCTGAGTGACCACTGAGTGACCACTGAGTGACCCTGAGTGACCGTGAGTGACCCTGAGTGACCCTGAGTGACCACTGAGTGACCGTGAGTGACCGTGAGTGACCCTGAGTGACCCTGAGTGACCACTGAGTGACCCTGAGTGACCCTGAGTGACCACTGAGTGACCACTGAGTGACCGTGAGTGACCGTGAGTGACCCTGAGTGACCGTGAGCGACTCTGAGTGTCCCTGAGTGACCACAGAGTGACCACTGAGTGACCCTGAGTGGCCCTGAGCGACCCTGAGTGACCGTGAGTGACCGTGAGTGACCACTGAGTGACCGTGAGTGACCACTGAGTGGCCCTGAGTGACCCTGAGTGACCACTGCGTGACCACTGAGTGACTGTGAGTGACCCTGAGTGACCGTGAGTGACCACTGAGTGGCCCTGAGTGACCCTGAGTGACCACTGAGTGACCACTGAGTGACTGTGAGTGACCCTGAGTGACCACTGAGTGACCACTGAGTGACCACTGAGTGACCGTGAGTGACCACAGAGTGTCCACTGAGTGACCCTGAGTGACCGTGAGTGACCACTGAGTGACCACTGAGTGACCCTGAGTGACCGTGAGTGACCCTGAGTGACCACTGAGTGACCCTGAGTGACCCTGAGTGACCCTGAGTGACCACTGAGTGACCACTGAGTGACCACTGAGTGATCACTGAGTGACCGTGAGTGACCCTGAGTGACCCTGAGTGACCGTGAGTGACCGTGAGTGACCCTGAGTGACCACCAAGTGACCCTGAGTGACCCTGAGTGACCCTGAGTGACCACTGAGTGACCGTGAGTGACCACTGAGTGACCACTGAGTGACCGTGAGTGACCCTGAGTGACCACTGAGTGACCAGTGAGTGACCACTGAGTGACCGTGAGTGACCACAGAGTGACCACTGAGTGACCCTGAGTGACCACTGAGTGACCCTGAGTGTCCACTGAGTGACCCTGAGTGACCCTGAGTGACCACTGAGTGACCACTGAGTGACCGTGAGTGACCGTGAGTGACCCTGAGTGACCACTGAGTGACCACTGAGTGACCCTGAGTGACCGTGAGTGACCCTGAGTGACCACTGAGTGACCACTGAGTGACCACTGAGTGACTGTGAGTGACCGTGAGTGACCCTGAGCGACAACTGAGTGACCCTGAGTGACCCTGAGTGACCACTGAGTGACCACTGAGTGACCACTGAGGGACCCTGAGTGACCGTGAGTGACCGTGAGTGACCACTGAGTGACCCTGAGTGACCCTGAGTGACCCTGAGTGACCGTGAGTGACCCTGAGTGACCCTGAGTGACCACTGAGTGACCACTGAGTGACCCTGAGTGACCCTGAGTGACCGTGAGTGACCGTGAGTGACCACTGAGTGACCACCGAGTGACCCTGAGTGACCCTGAGTGCTCGTGAGTGACCCTGAGTGACCAAAGAGTGACCCTGAGTGACCGTGAGTGACCGTGAGTGACCCTGAGTGACCCTGAGTGACCGTGAGTGACCCTGAGTGACCACTGAGTGACCCTGAGTGACCCTGAGTGACCACTGAGTGACCACTGAGTGACCCTAAATGACCATTGAGTGACCACTGAGTGACCGTGAGTGACCCTGAGTGACCACTGAGTGACCCTGAGTGACCACAGAGTGACCCTGAGTGACCACTGAGTGACCCTGAGTGACCCTGAGTGACCATTGAGTGACCACTGAGTGACCGTGAGTGACCGTGAGTGACCCTGAGTGACCGTGAGCGACTCTGAGTGTCCCTGAGTGACCACAGAGTGACCACTGAGTGACCCTGAGTGGCCCTGAGTGACCCTGAGTGACCGTGAGTGACCGTGAGTTACCACTGAGTGACCGTGAGTGACCACTGAGTGGCCCTGAGTGACCCTGAGTGACCACTGAGTGACCACTGAGTGACTGTGAGTGACCCTGAGTGACCGTGAGTGACCACTGAGTGGCCCTGAGTGACCCTGAGTGACCACTGAGTGACCACTGAGTGACTGTGAGTGACCCTGAGTGACCCTGAGTGACCACTGAGTGACCCTGAGTGACCACTGAGTGACCACTGAGTGACCACTGAGTGACCGTGAGTGACCACAGAGTGACCACTGAGTGACCCTGAGTGACCACTGAGTGACCCTGAGTGTCCACTGAGTGACCCTGAGTGACCGTGAGTGACGACTGAGTGACCACTGAGTGACCCTGAGTGACCGTGAGTGACCACTGAGTGACCACTGAGTGACCCTGAGTGACCGTGAGTGACCCTGAGTGACCACTGAGTGACCCTGAGTGACCCTGAGTGACCCTGAGTGGCCACTGAGTGACCACTGAGTGACCACTGAGTGATCCTGAGTGACCGTGAGTGACCCTGAGTGACCCTGAGTGACCGTGAGTGACCGTGAGTGACCCTGAGTGACCACCAAGTTACCCTGAGTGACCCTGAGTGACCCTGAGTGACCACTGAGTGACCGTGAGTGACCACTGAGTGACCACTGAGTGACCGTGAGTGACCCTGAGTGACCACTGAGTGACCACTGAGTGACCCCTGAGTGACCGTGAGTGACCACAGAGTGACCACTGAGTGACCCTGAGTGACCCTGAGTGACCCTGAGTGTCCACTGAGTGACCCTGAGTGACCCTGAGTGACCACTGAGTGACCACTGAGTGACCGTGAGTGACCGTGAGTGACCCTGAGCGACCCCTGAGTGACCACTGAGTGACCCTGAGTGACCCTGAGTGACCCTGAGTGACCACTGAGTGACCCTGAGTGACCCTGAGTGACCCAGAGTGACCCTGAGTGACCCTGAGTGACCACTGAGTGACCACTGAGTGACCACTGAGGGACCCTGAGTGACCGTGAGTGACCGTGAGTGACCACTGAGTGACCCTGAGTGACCCTGAGTGACCCTGAGTGACCGTGAGTGACCCTGAGTGACCCTGAGTGACCACTGAGTGACCCTGAGTGACCCTGAGTGACCGTGAGTGACCGTGAGTGACCACTGAGTGACCACCGAGTGACCCTGAGTGACCCTGAGTGACCGTGAGTGACCCTGAGTGACCAAAGAGTGACCCTGAGTGACCGTGAGTGACCACAGAGTGACCCTGAGTGACCACTGAGTGACCGTGAGTGACCCTGAGTGACCACTGAGTGACCCTGAGTGACCACTGAGTTACCCTGAGTGTCCACTGAGTGACCACTGAGTGACCCTGAGTGACCGTGAGTTACCCTGAGTGACCCTGAGTGACCCTGAGTGACCGTGAGTGACCGTGAGTGACCACTGAGTGACCGTGATGGACCGTGAGTGACAACTGAGTGACCACAGAGTGACCGTGAGTGACCCTGAGTGACCACTGAGTGACCCTGAGTGACCCTGAGTGGCCCTGAGTGACCACTGAGTGACCGTGAGTGACCGTGAGTGACCCTGAGTGACCACTGAGTGACCACTGAGTGACCCTGAGTGTCCACTGAGTGACCCTGAGTGACCCTGAGTGACCCTGAGTGACCACTGAGTGACCGTGAGTGACCGTGAGTGACCCTGAGTGACCACTGAGTGACCCTGAGTGACCGTGAGTGACCGTGAGTGACCCTGAGTGACCCTGAGTGACCGTGAGTGACCCTGAGTGACCACTGAGTGACACTGAGTGACCCTGAGTGACCCTGAGTGACCACTGAGTGACCACTGAGTGACCCTGAGTGACCATTGAGTGACCACTGAGTGACCGTGAGTGACCCTGAGTGACCACTGAGTGACTCTGAGTGACCACAGAGTGACCCTGAGTGACCACTGAGTGACCCTGAGTGACCCTGAGTGACCATTGAGTGACCACTGAGTGACAGTGAGTGACCGTGAGTGACCCTGAGTGACCGTGAGCGACTCTGAGTGTCCCTGAGTGACCACAGAGTGACCACTGAGTGACCCTGATTGGCCCTGATTGACCCTGAGTGACCGTGAGTGACCGTGAGTGACCCTGAGTGACCGTGAGTGACCACTGAGTGGCCCTGAGTGACCCTGAGTGACCACTGAGTGACCACTGAGTGACCCTGAGTGACCCTGAGTGACCACTGAGTGACCCTGAGTGACCACTGAGTGACCGTGAGTGACCACTGAGTGACAACTGAGTGACCCAGAGTGACCCTGAGTGACCACTGAGTGACCACTGAGTGACCACTGAGTAAACGTGAGTGACCACAGAGTGACCCTGAGTGACCCTGAGTGACCCTGAGTGACCACTGAGTGACCCTGAGTGACCACTGAGTGACCACTGAGTGACCCTGAGTGTCCACTGAGTGACCCTGAGTGACCCTGAGTGACCACTGAGTGACCACTGAGTGACCCTGAGTGACCCTGAGTGACCCTGAGTGACCACTGAGTGACCCTGAGTGGCCCTGAGTGACCCAGAGTGACCCTGAGTGACCACTGAGTGACCACTGAGTGACCACTGAGTGACCACTGAGTGACTGTGAGTGACCGTGAGTGACCCTGAGCGACAACTGAGTGACCCTGAGTGACCCTGAGTGACCGTGAGTGACCCTGAGTGACCCTGAGTGACCACTGAGTGACCACTGAGTGACCCTGAGTGGCCCTTAGTGACCCTGAGTGACCGTGAGTGACCCTGAGTGACCACTGAGTGACCGTGAGTGACCGTGAGTGACCACAGAGTGACCCTGAGTGACCACTGAGTGACCCTGAGTGACCCTGAGTGGCCCTGAGTGACCGTGAGTGACCGTGAGTGACCACAGAGTGACCCTGAGTGACCACTGAGTGACCACTGAGTGACCATGAGTGACCACAGAGTGACCCTGAGTGACCCTGAGTGACCCCTGAGTGACCCTGAGTGACCCCTCAGTGACCACTGAGTGACCACTGAGTGACCCTGAGTGACCACTGAGTGACCCTGAGTGACCCTGAGTGACCCTGAGTGACCACTGAGTGACCCTGAGTGGCCCTGAGTTACCCTGAGTGACCCTGAGTGACCACTGAGTGACCACTGAGTGACTGTGAGTGACCGTGAGTGACCCTGAGCGACAACTGAGTGACCCTGAGTGACCCTGAGTGACCACTGAGTGACCACTGAGTGACCACTGAGGGACCCTGAGTGACCGTGAGTGACCCTGAGTGACCACTGAGTGACCCTGAGTGACCCTGAGTGACCCTGAGTGACCGTGAGTGACCCTGCGTGACCCTGAGTGACCACTGAGTGACCCTGAGTGACCCTGAGTGACCCTGAGTGACCGTGAGTGACCGTGAGTGACCACTGAGTTACCACCGAGTGACCCTGAGTGACCCTGAGTGACCGTGAGTTACCCTGAGTGACCAAAGAGTGACCCTGAGTGACCGTGAGTGACCACAGAGTGACCCTGAGTGACCACTGAGTGACCGTGAGTGACCCTGAGTGACCATGAGTGACCGTGAGTTACCCTGAGTGACCCTGAGTGACCCTGAGTGACCGTGAGTGACCGTGAGTGACCACTGAGTGACCGTGATGGACCGTGAGTTACCGCAGAGTGACCACAGAGTGACCGTGAGTGACCCTGAGTGACCACTGAGTGACCCTGAGTGACCCTGAGTGGCCCTGAGTGACCCAGAGTGACCCTGAGTGACCGTGAGTGACCCTGAGTGACCACTGAGTGACCACTGAGTGACCCTGAGTGACCGTGAGTGACCGTGAGTGACCCTGAGTGACCCTGAGTGACCACTGAGTGACCCTGAGTGTCCACTGAGTGACCCTGAGTGACCCTGAGTGACCACTGAGTGACAACTGAGTGACCGTGAGTGACCGTGAGTGACCCTGAGTGACCACTGAGTGACCCTGAGTGACCCTGAGTGGCCCTGAGTGACCACTGAGTGACCGTGAGTGACCGTGAGTGACCCTGAGTGACCACTGAGTGACCACTGAGTGACCCTGAGTGTCCACTGAGTGACCCTGAGTGACCCTGAGTGACGACTGAGTGACCACTGAGTGACCGTGAGTGACCGTGAGTGACCCTGAGTGACCACTGAGTGACCCTGAGTGACCCTGAGTGACCACTGAGTGACCCTGAGTGACCGTGAGTGACCCTGAGTGACCACTGAGTGACCCTGAGTGACCCTGAGTGACCCTGAGTGACCGTGAGTGACCCTGAGTGACCACTGAGTGATCCTGAGTGACCGTGAGTGACCCTGAGTGACCCTGAGTGACCCTGAGTGACCGTGAGTGACCCTGAGTGACCACTGAGTGACCCTGAGTGACCCTGAGTGACCCTGAGTGACCACTGAGTGACCACTGAGTGACCCTGAGTGACCATTGAGTGACCACTGAGTGACCGTGAGTGACCCTGAGTGACCACTGAGTGACCCTGAGTTACCACAGAGTGACCCTGAGTGACCACTGAGTGACCCTGAGTGACCCTGAGTGACCATTGAGTGACCACTGAGTGACCGTGAGTGACCGTGAGTGACCCTGAGTGACCGTGAGCGACTCTGAGTGTCCCTGAGTGACCACAGAGTGACCACTGAGTGGCCCTGATTGACCCTGAGTGACAACTGAGTGACCCTGAGTGACCGTGAGTGACCGTGAGTGACCCTGAGTGACCGTGAGTGACCACTGAGTGGCCCTGAGTGACCCTGAGTGACCACTGAGTGACCCTGAGTGACCACTGAGTGACCGTGAGTGACCACTGAGTGACCACTGAGTGACCCTGAGTGACCCTGAGTGACCACTGAGTGACCACTGAGTGACCACTGAGTAACCGTGAGTGACCACAGAGTGACCCTGAGTGACCCTGAGTGACCCTGAGTGACCACTGAGTGACCGTGAGTGACCACTGAGTGACCACTGAGTGACCCTGAGTGACCCTGAGTGACCACTGAGTGACCACTGAGTGACCACTGAGTGACCGTGAGTGACCACAGAGTGACCACTGAGTGACCCTGAGTGACCACTGAGTGACCCTGAGTGTCCACTGAGTGACCCTGAGTGACCTTGAGTGACCACTGAGTGACCACTGAGTGACCGTGAGTGACCGTGAGTGACCCTGAGTGACCACTGAGTGACCCCTGAGTGACCCTGAGTGACCCTGAGTGACCACTGAGTTACCCTGAGTGGCCCTGAGTGACCCAGAGTGACCCTGAGTGACCACTGAGTGACCACTGAGTGACCACTGAGTGACCACTGAGTGACTGTGAGTGACCGTGAGTGACCCTGAGCGACCAAAGAGTGACCCTGAGTGACCGTGAGTGACCACAGAGTGACCCTGAGTGACCACTGAGTGACCGTGAGTGACCCTGAGTGACCACTGAGTGACCGTGAGTGACCCTGAGTGACCCTGAGTGACCACTGAGTGACCACTGAGTGACCCTGAGTGGCCCTGAGTGACCCTGAGTGACCGTGAGTGACCACTGAGTGACCACTGAGTGACCGTGAGTGACCCTGAGTGACCCTGAGTGACCCTGAGTGACCGTGAGTGACCCTGAGTGACCACTGAGTGACCACTGAGTGACCCTGAGTGGCCCTGAGTGACCCTGAGTGACCGTGAGTGACCCTGAGTGACCACTGAGTGACCGTGAGTGACCGTGAGTGACAACAGAGTGACCCTGAGTGACCATTGAGTGACCCTGAGTGACCTTGAGTGGCCCTGAGTGACCGTGAGTGACCGTGAGTGACCACAGAGTGACCCTGAGTGACCACTTAGTGACCACTGAGTGACCATGAGTGACCACAGAGTGACCCTGAGTGACCCTGAGTGACCCCTGAGTGACCCTGAGTTACCCCTCAGTGACCACTGAGTGACCACTGAGTGACCGTGAGTGACCACTGAGTGACCCTGAGAGACCACTGAGTGACCCTGAGTGGCCCTGAGTGACCCTGAGTGACCCTGAGTGACCGTGAGTGACCGTGAGTGACCACTGAGTGACCACCGAGTGACCCTGAGTGACCCTGAGTGACCGTGAGTGACCCTGAGTGACCACTGAGTGACCGTGAGTGACCCTGAGTGACCACTGAGTGACCCTGAGTGACCACTGAGTGACCCTGAGTGTCCACTGAGTGACCACTGAGTGACCCTGAGTGACCGTGAGTTACCCTGAGTGACCCTGAGTGACCCTGAGTGACCGTGAGTGACCGTGAGTGACCACTGAGTGACCGTGATGGACCCTGAGTGACAACTGAGTGACCACAGAGTGACCGTGAGTGACCACTGAGTGACCACTGAGTGACCACTGAGTAACCGTGAGTGACCACAGAGTGACCCTGAGTGACCCTGAGTGACCCTGAGTGACCACTGAGTGACCCTGAGTGACCACTGAGTGACCACTGAGTGACCCTGAGTGACCCTGAGTGACCACTGAGTGACCACTGAGTGACCGTGAGTGACCACAGAGTGACCACTGAGTGACCCTGAGTGACCACTGAGTGACCCTGAGTGTCCACTGAGTGACCCTGAGTGACCGTGAGTGACCACTGAGTGACCACTGAGTGACTGTGAGTGACCGTGAGTGACCCTGAGTGACCACTGAGTGACCACTGAGTGACCCTGAGTGACCCTGAGTGACCCTGAGTGACCACTGAGTGACCCTGAGTTGCCCTGAGTGACCCAGAGTGACCCTGAGTGACCACTGAGTGACCACTGAGTGACCACTGAGTGACCACTGAGTGACTGTGAGTGACCGTGAGTGACCCTGAGCGACAACTGAGTGACCCTGAGTGACCCTGAGTGACCGTGAGTGACCCTGAGTGACCCTGAGTGACCACTGAGTGACCACTGAGTGACCCTGAGTGGCCCTTAGTGACCCTGAGTGACCGTGAGTGACCCTGAGTGACCACTGAGTGACCGTGAGTGACCGTGAGTGACCACAGAGTGACCCTGAGTGACCACTGAGTGACCCTGAGTGACCCTGAGTGGCCCTGAGTGACCGTGAGTGACCGTGAGTGACCACAGAGTGACCCTGAGTGACCACTGAGTGACCACTGAGTGACCATGAGTGACCACAGAGTGACCCTGAGTGACCCTGAGTGACCCCTGAGTGACCCTGAGTGACCCCTCAGTGACCACTGAGTGACAACTGAGTGACCGTGAGTGACCACTGAGTGACCCTGAGTGACCACTGAGTGACCCTGAGTGACCCTGAGTGACCCTGAGTGACCACTGAGTGACCACTGAGTGACCACTGAGTGACTGTTAGTGACCGTGAGTGACCCTGAGCGACAACTGAGTGACCCTGAGTGACCCTGAGTGACCACTGAGTGACCACTGAGTGACCACTGAGGGACCCTGAGTGACCGTGAGTGACCGTGAGTGACCACTGAGTGACCCTGAGTGACCCTGAGTGACCCTGAGTGACCCTGAGTGACCGTGAGTGACCGTGAGTGACCACTGAGTGACCACCGAGTGACCCTGAGTGACCCTGAGTGACCGTGAGTGACCCTGAGTGACCAAAGAGTGACCCTGAGTGACCCTGAGTGACCCTGAGTGACCGTGAGTGACCCTGAGTGACCCTGAGTGACCACTGAGTGACCACTGAGTGACCCTGAGTGACCCTGAGTGACCGTGAGTGACCGTGAGTGACCACTGAGTGACCCTGAGTGACCCTGAGTGACCCTGAGTGCTCGTGAGTGACCCTGAGTGACCAAAGAGTGACCCTGAGTGACCGTGAGTGACCGTGAGTGACCCTGAGTGACCCTGAGTGACCGTGAGTGACCCTGAGTGACCACTGAGTGACCCTGAGTGACCCTGAGTGACCACTGAGTGACCACTGAGTGACCCTAAATGACCATTGAGTGACCACTGAGTGACCGTGAGTGACCCTGAGTGACCACTGAGTGACCCTGAGTGACCACAGAGTGACCCTGAGTGACCACTGAGTGACCCTGAGTGACCCTGAGTGACCATTGAGTGACCACTGAGTGACCGTGAGTGACCGTGAGTGACCCTGAGTGACCGTGAGCGACTCTGAGTGTCCCTGAGTGACCACAGAGTGACCACTGAGTGACCCTGAGTGGCCCTGAGTGACCCTGAGTGACCGTGAGTGACCGTGAGTTACCACTGAGTGACCGTGAGTGACCACTGAGTGGCCCTGAGTGACCCTGAGTGACCACTGAGTGACCACTGAGTGACTGTGAGTGACCCTGAGTGACCGTGAGTGACCACTGAGTGGCCCTGAGTGACCCTGAGTGACCACTGAGTGACCACTGAGTGACTGTGAGTGACCCTGAGTGACCCTGAGTGACCACTGAGTGACCACTGAGTGACCACTGAGTGACCGTGAGTGACCACAGAGTGACCACTGAGTGACCCTGAGTGACCACTGAGTGACCCTGAGTGTCCACTGAGTGACCCTGAGTGACCGTGAGTGACGACTGAGTGACCACTGAGTGACCCTGAGTGACCGTGAGTGACCACTGAGTGACCACTGAGTGACCGTGAGTGACCGTGAGTGACCCTGAGTGACCACTGAGTGACCCTGAGTGACCCTGAGTGACCCTGAGTGGCCACTGAGTGACCACTGAGTGACCACTGAGTGATCCTGAGTGACCGTGAGTGACCCTGAGTGACCCTGAGTGACCGTGAGTGACCGTGAGTGACCCTGAGTGACCACCAAGTTACCCTGAGTGACCCTGAGTGACCCTGAGTGACCACTGAGTGACCGTGAGTGACCACTGAGTGACCACTGAGTGACCGTGAGTGACCCTGAGTGACCACTGAGTGACCACTGAGTGACCCCTGAGTGACCGTGAGTGACCACAGAGTGACCACTGAGTGACCCTGAGTGACCCTGAGTGACCCTGAGTGTCCACTGAGTGACCCTGAGTGACCCTGAGTGACCACTGAGTGACCACTGAGTGACCGTGAGTGACCGTGAGTGACCCTGAGTGACCCCTGAGTGACCACTGAGTGACCCTGAGTGACCCTGAGTGACCGTGAGTGACCGTGAGTGACCCTGAGTGACCACCAAGTTACCCTGAGTGACCCTGAGTGACCCTGAGTGACCACTGAGTGACCGTGAGTGACCACTGAGTGACCACTGAGTGACCGTGAGTGACCCTGAGTGACCACTGAGTGACCACTGAGTGACCCCTGAGTGACCGTGAGTGACCACAGAGTGACCACTGAGTGACCCTGAGTGACCCTGAGTGACCCTGAGTGTCCACTGAGTGACCCTGAGTGACCACTGAGTGACCACTGAGTGACCGTGAGTGACCGTGAGTGACCCTGAGTGACCCTGAGTGACCACTGAGTGACCACTGAGTGACCGTGAGTGACCGTGAGTGACCCTGAGTGACCCTGAGTGACCACTGAGTGACCCTGAGTGACCCTGAGTGACCCAGAGTGACCCTGAGTGACCCTGAGTGACCACTGAGTGACCACTGAGTGACCACTGAGGGACCCTGAGTGACCGTGAGTGACCGTGAGTGACCACTGAGTGACACTGAGTGACCCTGAGTGACCCTGAGTGACCGTGAGTGACCCTGAGTGACCCTGAGTGACCACCGAGTGACCCTGAGTGACCCTGAGTGACCGTGAGTGACCGTGAGTGACCACTGAGTGACCACCGAGTGACCCTGAGTGACCCTGAGTGACCGTGAGTGACCCTGAGTGACCAAAGAGTGACCCTGAGTGACCGTGAGTGACCACAGAGTGACCCTGAGTGACCACTGAGTGACCGTGAGTGACCCTGAGTGACCACTGAGTGACCCTGAGTGACCACTGAGTTACCCTGAGTGTCCACTGAGTGACCACTGAGTGACCCTGAGTGACCGTGAGTTACCCTGAGTGACCCTGAGTGACCCTGAGTGACCGTGAGTGACCGTGAGTGACCACTGAGTGACCGTGATGGACCGTGAGTGACAACTGAGTGACCACAGAGTGACCGTGAGTGACCCTGAGTGACCACTGAGTGACCCTGAGTGACCCTGAGTGGCCCTGAGTGACCACTGAGTGACCGTGAGTGACCGTGAGTGACCCTGAGTGACCACTGAGTGACCACTGAGTGACCCTGAGTGTCCACTGAGTGACCCTGAGTGACCCTGAGTGACCCTGAGTGACCACTGAGTGACCCTGAGTGACCGTGAGTGACCCTGAGTGACCACTGAGTGACCCTGAGTGACCGTGAGTGACCGTGAGTGACCCTGAGTGACCCTGAGTGACCGTGAGTGACCCTGAGTGACCACTGAGTGACACTGAGTGACCCTGAGTGACCCTGAGTGACCACTGAGTGACCACTGAGTGACCCTGAGTGACCATTGAGTGACCACTGAGTGACCGTGAGTGACCCTGAGTGACCACTGAGTGACTCTGAGTGACCACAGAGTGACCCTGAGTGACCACTGAGTGACCCTGAGTGACCCTGAGTGACCATTGAGTGACCACTGAGTGACAGTGAGTGACCGTGAGTGACCCTGAGTGACCGTGAGCGACTCTGAGTGTCCCTGAGTGACCACAGAGTGACCACTGAGTGACCCTGATTGGCCCTGATTGACCCTGAGTGACCGTGAGTGACCGTGAGTGACCCTGAGTGACCGTGAGTGACCACTGAGTGGCCCTGAGTGACCCTGAGTGACCACTGAGTGACCACTGAGTGACCCTGAGTGACCCTGAGTGACCACTGAGTGACCCTGAGTGACCACTGAGTGACCGTGAGTGACCACTGAGTGACAACTGAGTGACCCAGAGTGACCCTGAGTGACCACTGAGTGACCACTGAGTGACCACTGAGTAAACGTGAGTGACCACAGAGTGACCCTGAGTGACCCTGAGTGACCCTGAGTGACCACTGAGTGACCCTGAGTGACCACTGAGTGACCACTGAGTGACCCTGAGTGTCCACTGAGTGACCCTGAGTGACCCTGAGTGACCACTGAGTGACCACTGAGTGACCCTGAGTGACCCTGAGTGACCCTGAGTGACCACTGAGTGACCCTGAGTGGCCCTGAGTGACCATTGAGTGACCCTGAGTGACCACTGAGTGACCACTGAGTGACCACTGAGTGACCACTGAGTGACTGTGAGTGACCGTGAGTGACCCTGAGCGACAACTGAGTGACCCTGAGTGACCCTGAGTGACCGTGAGTGACCCTGAGTGACCCTGAGTGACCACTGAGTGACCACTGAGTGACCCTGAGTGGCCCTTAGTGACCCTGAGTGACCGTGAGTGACCCTGAGTGACCACTGAGTGACCGTGAGTGACCGTGAGTGACCACAGAGTGACCCTGAGTGACCACTGAGTGACCCTGAGTGACCCTGAGTGGCCCTGAGTGACCGTGAGTGACCGTGAGTGACCACAGAGTGACCCTGAGTGACCACTGAGTGACCACTGAGTGACCATGAGTGACCACAGAGTGACCCTGAGTGACCCTGAGTGACCCCTGAGTGACCCTGAGTGACCCCTCAGTGACCACTGAGTGACCACTGAGTGACCCTGAGTGACCACTGAGTGACCCTGAGTGACCCTGAGTGACCCTGAGTGACCACTGAGTGACCCTGAGTGGCCCTGAGTTACCCTGAGTGACCCTGAGTGACCACTGAGTGACCACTGAGTGACTGTGAGTGACCGTGAGTGACCCTGAGCGACAACTGAGTGACCCTGAGTGACCCTGAGTGACCACTGAGTGACCACTGAGTGACCACTGAGGGACCCTGAGTGACCGTGAGTGACCCTGAGTGACCACTGAGTGACCCTGAGTGACCCTGAGTGACCCTGAGTGACCGTGAGTGACCCTGCGTGACCCTGAGTGACCACTGAGTGACCCTGAGTGACCCTGAGTGACCCTGAGTGACCGTGAGTGACCGTGAGTGACCACTGAGTTACCACCGAGTGACCCTGAGTGACCCTGAGTGACCGTGAGTGACCCTGAGTGACCAAAGAGTGACCCTGAGTGACCGTGAGTGACCACAGAGTGACCCTGAGTGACCACTGAGTGACCGTGAGTGACCCTGAGTGACCATGAGTGACCGTGAGTTACCCTGAGTGACCCTGAGTGACCCTGAGTGACCGTGAGTGACCGTGAGTGACCACTGAGTGACCGTGATGGACCGTGAGTTACCGCAGAGAGACCACAGAGTGACCGTGAGTGACCCTGAGTGACCACTGAGTGACCCTGAGTGACCCTGAGTGGCCCTGAGTGACCCAGAGTGACCCTGAGTGACCGTGAGTGACCCTGAGTGACCACTGAGTGACCACTGAGTGACCCTGAGTGACCGTGAGTGACCGTGAGTGACCCTGATTGACCCTGAGAGACCACTGAGTGACCCTGAGTGTCCACTGAGTGACCCTGAGTGACCCTGAGTGACCACTGAGTGACAACTGAGTGACCGTGAGTGACCGTGAGTGACCCTGAGTGACCACTGAGTGACCCTGAGTGACCCTGAGTGGCCCTGAGTGACCACTGAGTGACCGTGAGTGACCGTGAGTGACCCTGAGTGACCACTGAGTGACCACTGAGTGACCCTGAGTGTCCACTGAGTGACCCTGAGTGACCCTGAGTGACGACTGAGTGACCACTGAGTGACCGTGAGTGACCGTGAGTGACCCTGAGTGACCACTGAGTGACCCTGAGTGACCGTGAGTGACCCTGAGTGACCACTGAGTGACCCTGAGTGACCCTGAGTGACCCTGAGTGACCGTGAGTGACCCTGAGTGACCACTGAGTGATCCTGAGTGACCGTGAGTGACCCTGAGTGACCCTGAGTGACCCTGAGTGACCGTGAGTGACCCTGAGTGACCACTGAGTGACCCTGAGTGACCCTGAGTGACCCTGAGTGACCACTGAGTGACCACTGAGTGACCCTGAGTGACCATTGAGTGACCACTGAGTGACCGTGAGTGACCCTGAGTGACCACTGAGTGACCCTGAGTTACCACAGAGTGACCCTGAGTGACCACTGAGTGACCCTGAGTGACCCTGAGTGACCATTGAGTTACCACTGAGTGACCGTGAGTGACCGTGAGTGACCCTGAGTGACCGTGAGCGACTCTGAGTGTCCCTGAGTGACCACGGAGTGACCACTGAGTGGCCCTGATTGACCCTGAGTGACAACTGAGTGACCCTGAGTGACCGTGAGTGACCGTGAGTGACCCTGAGTGACCGTGAGTGACCACTGAGTGGCCCTGAGTGACCCTGAGTGACCACTGAGTGACCCTGAGTGACCACTGAGTGACCGTGAGTGACCACTGAGTGACCACTGAGTGACCCTGAGTGACCCTGAGTGACCACTGAGTGACCACTGAGTGACCACTGAGTAACCGTGAGTGACCACAGAGTGACCCTGAGTGACCCTGAGTGACCCTGAGTGACCACTGAGTGACCGTGAGTGACCACTGAGTGACCACTGAGTGACCCTGAGTGACCCTGAGTGACCACTGAGTGACCACTGAGTGACCACTGAGTGACCGTGAGTGACCACAGAGTGACCACTGAGTGACCCTGAGTGACCACTGAGTGACCCTGAGTGTCCACTGAGTGACCCTGAGTGACCTTGAGTGACCACTGAGTGACCACTGAGTGACCGTGAGTGACCGTGAGTGACCCTGAGTGACCACTGAGTGACCCCTGAGTGACCCTGAGTGACCCTGAGTGACCACTGAGTTACCCTGAGTGGCCCTGAGTGACCCAGAGTGACCCTGAGTGACCACTGAGTGACCACTGAGTGACCACTGAGTGACCACTGAGTGACTGTGAGTGACCGTGAGTGACCCTGAGCGACCAAAGAGTGACCCTGAGTGACCGTGAGTGACCACAGAGTGACCCTGAGTGACCACTGAGTGACCGTGAGTGACCCTGAGTGACCACTGAGTGACCGTGAGTGACCCTGAGTGACCCTGAGTGACCACTGAGTGACCACTGAGTGACCCTGAGTGGCCCTGAGTGACCCTGAGTGACCGTGAGTGACCACTGAGTGACCACTGAGTGACCGTGAGTGACCCTGAGTGACCCTGAGTGACCCTGAGTGACCGTGAGTGACCCTGAGTGACCCTGAGTGACCCTGAGTGACCACTGAGTGACCCTGAGTGGCCCTGAGTGACCCTGAGTGACCGTGAGTGACCCTGAGTGACCACTGAGTGACCGTGAGTGACCGTGAGTGACAACAGAGTGACCCTGAGTGACCATTGAGTGACCCTGAGTGACCTTGAGTGGCCCTGAGTGACCGTGAGTGACCGTGAGTGACCACAGAGTGACCCTGAGTGACCACTGAGTGACCACTGAGTGACCATGAGTGACCACAGAGTGACCCTGAGTGACCCTGAGTGACCCCTGAGTGACCCTGAGTTACCCCTCAGTGACCACTGAGTGACCACTGAGTGACCGTGAGTGACCACTGAGTGACCCTGAGAGACCACTGAGTGACCCTGAGTGGCCCTGAGTGACCCTGAGTGACCCTGAGTGACCGTGAGTGACCGTGAGTGACCACTGAGTGACCACCGAGTGACCCTGAGTGACCCTGAGTGACCGTGAGTGACCCTGAGTGACCACTGAGTGACCGTGAGTGACCCTGAGTGACCACTGAGTGACCCTGAGTGACCACTGAGTGACCCTGAGTGTCCACTGAGTGACCACTGAGTGACCCTGAGTGACCGTGAGTTACCCTGAGTGACCCTGAGTGACCCTGAGTGACCGTGAGTGACCGTGAGTGACCACTGAGTGACCGTGATGGACCGTGAGTGACAACTGAGTGACCACAGAGTGACCGTGAGTGACCACTGAGTGACCACTGAGTGACCACTGAGTAACCGTGAGTGACCACAGAGTGACCCTGAGTGACCCTGAGTGACCCTGAGTGACCACTGAGTGACCCTGAGTGACCACTGAGTGACCACTGAGTGACCCTGAGTGACCCTGAGTGACCACTGAGTGACCACTGAGTGACCGTGAGTGACCACAGAGTGACCACTGAGTGACCCTGAGTGACCACTGAGTGACCCTGAGTGTCCACTGAGTGACCCTGAGTGACCGTGAGTGACCACTGAGTGACCACTGAGTGACTGTGAGTGACCGTGAGTGACCCTGAGTGACCACTGAGTGACCACTGAGTGACCCTGAGTGACCCTGAGTGACCCTGAGTGACCACTGAGTGACCCTGAGTTGCCCTGAGTGACCCAGAGTGACCCTGAGTGACCACTGAGTGACCACTGAGTGACCACTGAGTGACCACTGAGTGACTGTGAGTGACCGTGAGTGACCCTGAGCGACAACTGAGTGACCCTGAGTGACCCTGAGTGACCGTGAGTGACCCTGAGTGACCCTGAGTGACCACTGAGTGACCACTGAGTGACCCTGAGTGGCCCTTAGTGACCCTGAGTGACCGTGAGTGACCCTGAGTGACCACTGAGTGACCGTGAGTGACCGTGAGTGACCACAGAGTGACCCTGAGTGACCACTGAGTGACCCTGAGTGACCCTGAGTGGCCCTGAGTGACCGTGAGTGACCGTGAGTGACCACAGAGTGACCCTGAGTGACCACTGAGTGACCACTGAGTGACCATGAGTGACCACAGAGTGACCCTGAGTGACCCTGAGTGACCCCTGAGTGACCCTGAGTGACCCCTCAGTGACCACTGAGTGACAACTGAGTGACCGTGAGTGACCACTGAGTGACCCCTGAGTGACCACTGAGTGACCCTGAGTGACCCTGAGTGACCCTGAGTGACCACTGAGTGACCACTGAGTGACCACTGAGTGACTGTTAGTGACCGTGAGTGACCCTGAGCGACAACTGAGTGACCCTGAGTGACCCTGAGTGACCACTGAGTGACCACTGAGTGACCACTGAGGGACCCTGAGTGACCGTGAGTGACCGTGAGTGACCACTGAGTGACCCTGAGTGACCCTGAGTGACCCTGAGTGACCGTGAGTGACCCTGCGTGACCCTGAGTGACCACTGAGTGACCCTGAGTGACCCTGAGTGACCCTGAGTGACCGTGAGTGACCGTGAGTGACCACTGAGTGACCACCGAGTGACCCTGAGTGACCCTGAGTGACCGTGAGTGACCCTGAGTGACCAAAGAGTGACCCTGAGTGACCGTGAGTGACCACAGAGTGACCCTGAGTGACCACTGAGTGACCACCGAGTGACCCTGAGTGACCCTGAGTGCTCGTGAGTGACCCTGAGTGACCAAAGAGTGACCCTGAGTGACCGTGAGTGACCGTGAGTGACCCTGAGTGACCCTGAGTGACCGTGAGTGACCCTGAGTGACCACTGAGTGACCCTGAGTGACCCTGAGTGACCACTGAGTGACCACTGAGTGACCCTGAGTGACCATTGAGTGACCACTGAGTGACCGTGAGTGACCCTGAGTGACCACTGAGTGACCCTGAGTGACCACAGAGTGACCCTGAGTGACCACTGAGTGACCCTGAGTGACCCTGAGTGACCATTGAGTGACCACTGAGTGACCGTGAGTGACCGTGAGTGACCCTGAGTGACCGTGAGCGACTCTGAGTGTCCCTGAGTGACCACAGAGTGACCACTGAGTGACCCTGAGTGGCCCTGAGTGACCCTGAGTGACCGTGAGTGACAGTGAGTTACCACTGAGTGACTGTGAGTGACCACTGAGTGGCCCTGAGTGACCCTGAGTGACCACTGAGTGACCACTGAGTGACTGTGAGTGACCCTGAGTGACCGTGAGTGACCACTGAGTGGCCCTGAGTGACCCTGAGTGACCACTGAGTGACCACTGAGTGACTGTGAGTGACCCTGAGTGACCCTGAGTGACCACTGAGTGACCCTGAGTGACCACTGAGTGACCACTGAGTGACCACTGAGTGACCGTGAGTGACCACAGAGTGACCACTGAGTGACCCTGAGTGACCACTGAGTGACCCTGAGTGTCCACTGAGTGACCCTGAGTGACCGTGAGTGACGACTGAGTGACCACTGAGTGACCCTGAGTGACCGTGAGTGACCACTGAGTGACCACTGAGTGACCCTGAGTGACCGTGAGTGACCCTGAGTGACCACTGAGTGACCCTGAGTGACCCTGAGTGACCCTGAGTGGCCACTGAGTGACCACTGAGTGACCACTGAGTGATCCTGAGTGACCGTGAGTGACCCTGAGTGACCCTGAGTGACCGTGAGTGACCGTGAGTGACCCTGAGTGACCACCAAGTTACCCTGAGTGACCCTGAGTGACCCTGAGTGACCACTGAGTGACCGTGAGTGACCACTGAGTGACCACTGAGTGACCGTGAGTGACCCTGAGTGACCACTGAGTGACCACTGAGTGACCCCTGAGTGACCGTGAGTGACCACAGAGTGACCACTGAGTGACCCTGAGTGACCCTGAGTGACCCTGAGTGTCCACTGAGTGACCCTGAGTGACCCTGAGTGACCACTGAGTGACCACTGAGTGACCGTGAGTGACCGTGAGTGACCACTGAGTGACCCTGAGTGACCCTGAGTGACCCTGAGTGACCACTGAGTGACCCTGAGTGACCCTGAGTGACCCTGAGTGACCGTGAGTGACCGTGAGTGACCACTGAGTGACCACCGAGTGACCCTGAGTGACCCTGAGTGACCGTGAGTGACCCTGAGTGACCAAAGAGTGACCCTGAGTGACCGTGAGTGACCACAGAGTGACCCTGAGTGACCACTGAGTGACCGTGAGTGACCCTGAGTGACCACTGAGTGACCCTGAGTGACCACTGAGTTACCCTGAGTGTCCACTGAGTGACCACTGAGTGACCCTGAGTGACCGTGAGTTACCCTGAGTGACCCTGAGTGACCCTGAGTGACCGTGAGTGACCGTGAGTGACCACTGAGTGACCGTGATGGACCGTGAGTGACAACTGAGTGACCACAGAGTGACCGTGAGTGACCCTGAGTGACCACTGAGTGACCCTGAGTGACCCTGAGTGGCCCTGAGTGACCACTGAGTGACCGTGAGTGACCGTGAGTGACCCTGAGTGACCACTGAGTGACCACTGAGTGACCCTGAGTGTCCACTGAGTGACCCTGAGTGACCCTGAGTGACCCTGAGTGACCACTGAGTGACCGTGAGTGACCGTGAGTGACCCTGAGTGACCACTGAGTGACCCTGAGTGACCGTGAGTGACCGTGAGTGACCCTGAGTGACCCTGAGTGACCGTGAGTGACCCTGAGTGACCACTGAGTGACACTGAGTGACCCTGAGTGACCCTGAGTGACCACTGAGTGACCACTGAGTGACCCTGAGTGACCATTGAGTGACCACTGAGTGACCGTGAGTGACCCTGAGTGACCACTGAGTGACTCTGAGTGACCACAGAGTGACCCTGAGTGACCACTGAGTGACCCTGAGTGACCCTGAGTGACCATTGAGTGACCACTGAGTGACAGTGAGTGACCGTGAGTGACCCTGAGTGACCGTGAGCGACTCTGAGTGTCCCTGAGTGACCACAGAGTGACCACTGAGTGACCCTGATTGGCCCTGATTGACCCTGAGTGACCGTGAGTGACCGTGAGTGACCCTGAGTGACCGTGAGTGACCACTGAGTGGCCCTGAGTGACCCTGAGTGACCACTGAGTGACCACTGAGTGACCCTGAGTGACCCTGAGTGACCACTGAGTGACCCTGAGTGACCACTGAGTGACCGTGAGTGACCACTGAGTGACAACTGAGTGACCCAGAGTGACCCTGAGTGACCACTGAGTGACCACTGAGTGACCACTGAGTAACCGTGAGTGACCACAGAGTGACCCTGAGTGACCCTGAGTGACCCTGAGTGACCACTGAGTGACCCTGAGTGACCACTGAGTGACCACTGAGTGACCCTGAGTGTCCACTGAGTGACCCTGAGTGACCCTGAGTGACCACTGAGTGACCACTGAGTGACCCTGAGTGACCCTGAGTGACCCTGAGTGACCACTGAGTGACCCTGAGTGGCCCTGAGTGACCCAGAGTGACCCTGAGTGACCACTGAGTGACCACTGAGTGACCACTGAGTGACCACTGAGTGACTGTGAGTGACCGTGAGTGACCCTGAGCGACAACTGAGTGACCCTGAGTGACCCTGAGTGACCGTGAGTGACCCTGAGTGACCCTGAGTGACCACTGAGTGACCACTGAGTGACCCTGAGTGGCCCTTAGTGACCCTGAGTGACCGTGAGTGACCCTGAGTGACCACTGAGTGACCGTGAGTGACCGTGAGTGACCACAGAGTGACCCTGAGTGACCACTGAGTGACCCTGAGTGACCCTGAGTGGCCCTGAGTGACCGTGAGTGACCGTGAGTGACCACAGAGTGACCCTGAGTGACCACTGAGTGACCACTGAGTGACCATGAGTGACCACAGAGTGACCCTGAGTGACCCTGAGTGACCCCTGAGTGACCCTGAGTGACCCCTCAGTGACCACTGAGTGACCACTGAGTGACCGTGAGTGACCACTGAGTGACCCTGAGTGACCACTGAGTGACCCTGAGTGACCCTGAGTGACCCTGAGTGACCACTGAGTGACCCTGAGTGGCCCTGAGTTACCCTGAGTGACCCTGAGTGACCACTGAGTGACCACTGAGTGACTGTGAGTGACCGTGAGTGACCCTGAGCGACAACTGAGTGACCCTGAGTGACCCTGAGTGACCACTGAGTGACCACTGAGTGACCACTGAGGGACCCTGAGTGACCGTGAGTGACCCTGAGTGACCACTGAGTGACCCTGAGTGACCCTGAGTGACCCTGAGTGACCGTGAGTGACCCTGCGTGACCCTGAGTGACCACTGAGTGACCCTGAGTGACCCTGAGTGACCCTGAGTGACCGTGAGTGACCGTGAGTGACCACTGAGTTACCACCGAGTGACCCTGAGTGACCCTGAGTGACCGTGAGTGACCCTGAGTGACCAAAGAGTAACCCTGAGTGACCGTGAGTGACCACAGAGTGACCCTGAGTGACCACTGAGTGACCGTGAGTGACCCTGAGTGACCATGAGTGACCGTGAGTTACCCTGAGTGACCCTGAGTGACCCTGAGTGACTGTGAGTGACCGTGAGTGACCACTGAGTGACCGTGATGGACCGTGAGTTACCGCAGAGTGACCACAGAGTGACCGTGAGTGACCCTGAGTGACCACTGAGTGACCCTGAGTGACCCTGAGTGGCCCTGAGTGACCCATAGTGACCCTGAGTGACCGTGAGTGACCCTGAGTGACCACTGAGTGACCACTGAGTGACCCTGAGTGACCATTGAGTGACCACTGAGTGACCGTGAGTGACCCTGAGTGACCACTGAGTGACCCTGAGTTACCACAGAGTGACCCTGAGTGACCACTGAGTGACCCTGAGTGACCCTGAGTGACCATTGAGTGACCACTGAGTGACCGTGAGTGACCGTGAGTGACCCTGAGTGACCGTGAGCGACTCTGAGTGTCCCTGAGTGACCACAGAGTGACCACTGAGTGGCCCTGATTGACCCTGAGTGACAACTGAGTGACCCTGAGTGACCGTGAGTGACCGTGAGTGACCCTGAGTGACCGTGAGTGACCACTGAGTGGCCCTGAGTGACCCTGAGTGACCACTGAGTGACCCTGAGTGACCACTGAGTGACCGTGAGTGACCACTGAGTGACCACTGAGTGACCCTGAGTGACCCTGAGTGACCACTGAGTGACCACTGAGTGACCACTGAGTAACCGTGAGTGACCACAGAGTGACCCTGAGTGACCCTGAGTGACCCTGAGTGACCACTGAGTGACCGTGAGTGACCACTGAGTGACCACTGAGTGACCCTGAGTGACCCTGAGTGACCACTGAGTGACCACTGAGTGACCACTGAGTGACCGTGAGTGACCACAGAGTGACCACTGAGTGACCCTGAGTGACCACTGAGTGACCCTGAGTGTCCACTGAGTGACCCTGAGTGACCTTGAGTGACCACTGAGTGACCACTGAGTGACCGTGAGTGACCGTGAGTGACCCTGAGTGACCACTGAGTGACCACTGAGTGACCCTGAGTGACCGTGAGTGACCACTGAGTTACCCTGAGTGGCCCTGAGTGACCCAGAGTGACCCTGAGTGACCACTGAGTGACCACTGAGTGACCACTGAGTGACCACTGAGTGACTGTGAGTGACCGTGAGTGACCCTGAGCGACCAAAGAGTGACCCTGAGTGACCGTGAGTGACCACAGAGTGACCCTGAGTGACCACTGAGTGACCGTGAGTGACCCTGAGTGACCCTGAGTGACCACTGAGTGACCACTGAGTGACCCTGAGTGGCCCTGAGTGACCCTGAGTGACCGTGAGTGACCACTGAGTGACCACTGAGCGACCGTGAGTGACCCTGAGTGACCCTGAGTGACCCTGAGTGACCGTGAGTGACCCTGAGTGACCCTGAGTGACCCTGAGTGACCACTGAGTGACCCTGAGTGGCCCTGAGTGACCCTGAGTGACCGTGAGTGACCCTGAGTGACCACTGAGTGACCGTGAGTGACCGTGAGTGACAACAGAGTGACCCTGAGTGACCATTGAGTGACCCTGAGTGACCCTGAGTGGCCCTGAGTGACCGTGAGTGACCGTGAGTGACCACAGAGTGACCCTGAGTGACCACTGAGTGACCACTGAGTGACCTTGAGTGACCACAGAGTGACCCTGAGTGACCCTGAGTGACCCCTGAGTGACCCTGAGTTACCCCTCAGTGACCACTGAGTGACCACTGAGTGACCGTGAGTGACCACTGAGTGACCCTGAGAGACCACTGAGTGACCCTGAGTGGCCCTGAGTGACCCTGAGTGACCCTGAGTGACCGTGAGTGACCGTGAGTGACCACTGAGTGACCACCGAGTGACCCTGAGTGACCCTGAGTGACCCTGAGTGACCACTGAGTGACCGTGAGTGACCACTGAGTGACCACTGAGTGACCCTGAGAGACCACTGAGTGACCCTGAGTGGCCCTGAGTGACCGTGAGCGACTCTGAGTGTCCCTGAGTGACCACAGAGTGACCACTGAGTGGCCCTGATTGACCCTGAGTGACAACTGAGTGACCCTGAGTGACCGTGAGTGACCGTGAGTGACCCTGAGTGACCGTGAGTGACCACTGAGTGGCCCTGAGTGACCCTGAGTGACCACTGAGTGACCCTGAGTGACCACTGAGTGACCGTGAGTGACCACTGAGTGACCACTGAGTGACCCTGAGTGACCCTGAGTGACCACTGAGTGACCACTGAGTGACCACTGAGTAACCGTGAGTGACCACAGAGTGACCCTGAGTGACCCTGAGTGACCCTGAGTGACCACTGAGTGACCGTGAGTGACCACTGAGTGACCACTGAGTGACCCTGAGTGACCCTGAGTGACCACTGAGTGACCACTGAGTGACCACTGAGTGACCGTGAGTGACCACAGAGTGACCACTGAGTGACCCTGAGTGACCACTGAGTGACCCTGAGTGTCCACTGAGTGACCCTGAGTGACCTTGAGTGACCACTGAGTGACCACTGAGTGACCGTGAGTGACCGTGAGTGACCCTGAGTGACCACTGAGTGACCACTGAGTGACCCTGAGTGACCGTGAGTGACCACTGAGTTACCCTGAGTGGCCCTGAGTGACCCAGAGTGACCCTGAGTGACCACTGAGTGACCACTGAGTGACCACTGAGTGACCACTGAGTGACTGTGAGTGACCGTGAGTGACCCTGAGCGACCAAAGAGTGACCCTGAGTGACCGTGAGTGACCACAGAGTGACCCTGAGTGACCACTGAGTGACCGTGAGTGACCCTGAGTGACCCTGAGTGACCACTGAGTGACCACTGAGTGACCCTGAGTGGCCCTGAGTGACCCTGAGTGACCGTGAGTGACCACTGAGTGACCACTGAGCGACCGTGAGTGACCCTGAGTGACCCTGAGTGACCCTGAGTGACCGTGAGTGACCCTGAGTGACCCTGAGTGACCCTGAGTGACCACTGAGTGACCCTGAGTGGCCCTGAGTGACCCTGAGTGACCGTGAGTGACCCTGAGTGACCACTGAGTGACCGTGAGTGACCGTGAGTGACAACAGAGTGACCCTGAGTGACCATTGAGTGACCCTGAGTGACCCTGAGTGGCCCTGAGTGACCGTGAGTGACCGTGAGTGACCACAGAGTGACCCTGAGTGACCACTGAGTGACCACTGAGTGACCTTGAGTGACCACAGAGTGACCCTGAGTGACCCTGAGTGACCCCTGAGTGACCCTGAGTTACCCCTCAGTGACCACTGAGTGACCACTGAGTGACCGTGAGTGACCACTGAGTGACCCTGAGAGACCACTGAGTGACCCTGAGTGGCCCTGAGTGACCCTGAGTGACCCTGAGTGACCGTGAGTGACCGTGAGTGACCACTGAGTGACCACCGAGTGACCCTGAGTGACCCTGAGTGACCGTGAGTGACCCTGAGTGACCAAAGAGTGACCCTGAGTGACCGTGAGTGACCACAGAGTGACCCTGAGTGACCACTGAGTGACCGTGAGTGACCCTGAGTGACCACTGAGTGACCCTGAGTGTCCACTGAGTGACCACTGAGTGACCCTGAGTGACCGTGAGTTACCCTGAGTGACCATGAGTGACCCTGAGTGACCGTGAGTGACCGTGAGTGACCACTGAGTGACCGTGATGGACCGTGAGTGACAACTGAGTGACCACAGAGTGACCGTGAGTGACCACTGAGTGACCACTGAGTGACCACTGAGTAACCGTGAGTGACCACAGAGTGACCCTGAGTGACCCTGAGTGACCCTGAGTGACCACTGAGTGACCCTGAGTGACCACTGAGTGACCACTGAGTGACCCTGAGTGACCCTGAGTGACCACTGAGTGACCACTGAGTTACCGTGAGTGACCACAGAGTGACCACTGAGTGACCCTGAGTGACCACTGAGTGACCCTGAGTGTCCACTGAGTGACCCTGAGTGACCGTGAGTGACCACTGAGTGACCACTGAGTGACCGTGAGTGACCGTGAGTGACCCTGAGTGACCACTGAGTGACCACTGAGTGACCCTGAGTGACCCTGAGTGACCCTGAGTGACCACTGAGTGACCCTGAGTGGCCCTGAGTGACCCAGAGTGACCCTGAGTGACCACTGAGTGACCACTGAGTGACCACTGAGTGACCACTGAGTGACTGTGAGTGACCGTGAGTGACCCTGAGCGACAACTGAGTGACCCTGAGTGACCCTGAGTGACCGTGAGTGACCCTGAGTGACCCTGAGTGACCACTGAGTGACCACTGAGTGACCCTGAGTGGCCCTTAGTGACCCTGAGTGACCGTGAGTGACCCTGAGTGACCACTGAGTGACCGTGAGTGACCGTGAGTGACCACAGAGTGACCCTGAGTGACCACTGAGTGACCCTGAGTGACCCTGAGTGGCCCTGAGTGACCGTGAGTGACCGTGAGTGACCACAGAGTGACCCTGAGTGACCACTGAGTGACCACTGAGTGACCATGAGTGACCACAGAGTGACCCTGAGTGACCCTGAGTGACCCCTGAGTGACCCTGAGTGACCCCTCAGTGACCACTGAGTGACAACTGAGTGACCGTGAGTGACCACTGAGTGACCCTGAGTGACCACTGAGTGACCCTGAGTGACCCTGAGTGACCCTGAGTGACCACTGAGTGACCCTGAGTGGCTCTGAGTGACCCCGAGTGACCCTGAGTGACCACTGAGTGACCACTGAGTGACCACTGAGTGACCACTGAGTGACTGTGAGTGACCGTGAGTGACCCTGAGCGACAACTTAGTGACCCTGAGTGACCCTGAGTGACCACTGAGTGACCACTGAGTGACCACTGAGGGACCCTGAGTGACCGTGAGTGACCGTGACCACTGAGTGACCCTGAGTGACCCTGAGTGACCCTGAGTGACCGTGAGTGACCCTGCGTGACCCTGAGTGACCACTGAGTGACCCTGAGTCACCCTGAGTGACCCTGAGTGACCGTGAGTGACCGTGAGTGACCACTGAGTGACCACCGAGTGACCCTGAGTGACCCTGAGTGACCGTGAGTGACCCTGAGTGACCAAAGAGTGACCCTGAGTGACCGTGAGTGACCACAGAGTGACCCTGAGTGACCACTGAGTGACCGTGAGTGACCCTGAGTGACCATGAGTGACCGTGAGTTACCCTGAGTGACCGTGAGTGACCCTGAGTGACCGTGAGTGACCGTGAGTGACCACTGAGTGACCGTGATGGACCGTGAGTGACCGCAGAGTGACCACAGAGTGACCGTGAGTGACCCTGAGTGACCACTGAGTGACCCTGAGTGACCCTGAGTGGCCCTGAGTGACCCAGAGTGACCCTGAGTGACCGTGAGTGACCCTGAGTGACCACTGAGTGACCACTGAGTGACCCTGAGTGACCGTGAGTGACCGTGAGTGACCCTGAGTGACCCTGAGTGACCACTGAGTGACCCTGAATGACCATTGAGTGACCACTGAGTGACCACTGAGTGACCCTGAGTGTCCACTGAGTGACCCTGAGTGACCCTGAGTGACCACTGAGTGACCACTGAGTGACCGTGAGTGACCGTGAGTGACCCTGAGTGACCACTGAGTGACCCTGAGTGACCCTGAGTGGCCCTGAGTGACCACTGAGTGACCGTGAGTGACCGTGAGTGACCCTGAGTGACCACTGAGTGACCACTGAGTGACCCTGAGTGTCCACTGAGTGACCCTGAGTGACCCTGAGTGACGACTGAGTGACCACTGAGTGACCTTGAGTGACCGTGAGTGACCCTGAGTGACCACTGAGTGTCCCTGAGTGACCGTGAGTGACCGTGAGTGACCCTGAGTGACCCTGAGTGACCGTGAGTGACCCTGAGTGACCACTGAGTGACCCTGAGTGACCCTGAGTGACCACTGAGTGACCACTGAGTGACCCTGAGTGACCATTGAGTGACCACTGAGTGACCGTGAGTGACCCTGAGTGACCACTGAGTGACCCTGAGTGACCACTGAGTGACCCTGAGTGACCCTGAGTGACCCTGAGTGACCGTGAGCGACTCTAAGTGTCCCTGAGTGACCACAGAGTGACCACTGAGTGACCCTGAGTGGCCCTGATTGACCCTGAGTGACAACTGAGTGACCCTGAGTGACCGTGAGTGACCGTGAGTGACCCTGAGTGACCGTGAGTGACCACTGAGTGGCCCTGAGTGACCCTGAGTGACCACTGAGTGACCCTGAGTGACCACTGAGTGACCGTGAGTGACCACTGAGTGACCACTGAGTGACCACTGAGTGACCCTGAGTGTCCACTGAGTGACCCTGAGTGACCCTGAGTGACCACTGAGTGACCACTGAGTGACCGTGAGTGACCGTGAGTGACCCTGAGTGACCACTGAGTGACCCTGAGTGACCCTGAGTGGCCCTGAGTGACCACTGAGTGACCGTGAGTGACCGTGAGTGACCCTGAGTGACCACTGAGTGACCACTGAGTGACCCTGAGTGTCCACTGAGTGACCCTGAGTGACCCTGAGTGACGACTGAGTGACCACTGAGTGACCTTGAGTGACCGTGAGTGACCCTGAGTGACCACTGAGTGACCCTGAGTGACCGTGAGTGACCGTGAGTGACCCTGAGTGACCCTGAGTGACCGTGAGTGACCCTGAGTGACCACTGAGTGACCCTGAGTGACCCTGAGTGACCACTGAGTGACCACTGAGTGACCCTGAGTGACCATTGAGTGACCACTGAGTGACCGTGAGTGACCCTGAGTGACCACTGAGTGACCCTGAGTGACCACAGAGTGACCCTGAGTGACCACTGAGTGACCCTGAGTGACCCTGAGTGACCCTGAGTGACCGTGAGCGACTCTAAGTGTCCCTGAGTGACCACAGAGTGACCACTGAGTGACCCTGAGTGGCCCTGATTGACCCTGAGTGACAACTGAGTGACCCTGAGTGACCGTGAGTGACCGTGAGTGACCCTGAGTGACCGTGAGTGACCACTGAGTGGCCCTGAGTGACCCTGAGTGACCACTGAGTGACCCTGAGTGACCACTGAGTGACCGTGAGTGACCACTGAGTGACCACTGAGTGACCCTGAGTGACCCTGAGTGACCACTGAGTGACCAGTGAGTGACCACTGAGTAACTGTGAGTGACCACAGAGTGACCCTGAGTGACCCTGAGTGACCCTGAGTGACCACTGAGTGACCGTGAGTGACCACTGAGTGACCACTGAGTGACCCTGAGTGACCCTGAGTGACCACTGAGTGACCACTGAGTGACCACTGAGTGACCGTAAGTGACCACAGAGTGACCACTGAGTGACCCTGAGTGACCACTGAGTGACCCTGAGTGTCCACTGAGTGACCCTGAGTGACCTTGAGTGACCACAGAGTGACCCTGAGTGACCACTGAGTGACCGTGAGTGACCCTGAGTGACCCTGAGTGACCACTGAGTGACCACTGAGTGACCCTGAGTGGCCCTGAGTGACCCTGAGTGACCGTGAGTGACCACTGAGTGACCACTGAGCGACCGTGAGTGACCCTGAGTGACCCTGAGTGACCCTGAGTGACCGTGAGTGACCCTGAGTGACCCTGAGTGACCCTGAGTGACCACTGAGTGACCCTGAGTGGCCCTGAGTGACCCTGAGTGACCCTGAGTGACCCTGAGTGACCACTGAGTGACCGTGAGTGACCGTGAGTGACAACAGAGTGACCCTGAGTGACCATTGAGTGACCCTGAGTGACCCTGAGTGGCCCTGAGTGACCGTGAGTGACCGTGAGTGACCACAGAGTGACCCTGAGTGACCACTGAGTGACCACTGAGTGACCTTGAGTGACCACAGAGTGACCCTGAGTGACCCTGAGTGACCCCTGAGTGACCCTGAGTTACCCCTCAGTGACCACTGAGAGACCACTGAGTGACCGTGAGTGACCACTGAGTGACCCTGAGAGACCACTGAGTGACCCTGAGTGGCCCTGAGTGACCCTGAGTGACCCTGAGTGACCGTGAGTGACCGTGAGTGACCACTGAGTGACCACCGAGTGACCCTGAGTGACCCTGAGTGACCGTGAGTGACCCTGAGTGACCAAAGAGTGACCCTGAGTGACCGTGAGTGACCACAGAGTGACCCTGAGTGACCACTGAGTGACCGTGAGTGACCCTGAGTGACCACTGAGTGACCCTGAGTGTCCACTGAGTGACCACTGAGTGACCCTGAGTGACCGTGAGTTACCCTGAGTGACCCTGAGTGACCCTGAGTGACCGTGAGTGACCGTGAGTGACCACTGAGTGACCGTGATGGACCGTGAGTGACAACTGAGTGACCACAGAGTGACCGTGAGTGACCACTGAGTGACCACTGAGTGACCACTGAGTAACCGTGAGTGACCACAGAGTGACCCTGAGTGACCCTGAGTGACCCTGAGTGACCACTGAGTGACCCTGAGTGACCACTGAGTGACCACTGAGTGACCCTGAGTGACCCTGAGTGACCACTGAGTGACCACTGAGTTACCGTGAGTGACCACAGAGTGACCACTGAGTGACCCTGAGTGACCACTGAGTGACCCTGAGTGTCCACTGAGTGACCCTGAGTGACCGTGAGTGACCACTGAGTGACCACTGAGTGACCGTGAGTGACCGTGAGTGACCCTGAGTGACCACTGAGTGACCACTGAGTGACCCTGAGTGACCCTGAGTGACCCTGAGTGACCACTGAGTGACCCTGAGTGGCCCTGAGTGACCCAGAGTGACCCTGAGTGACCACTGAGTGACCACTGAGTGACCACTGAGTGACCACTGAGTGACTGTGAGTGACCGTGAGTGACCCTGAGCGACAACTGAGTGACCCTGAGTGACCCTGAGTGACCGTGAGTGACCCTGAGTGACCCTGAGTGACCACTGAGTGACCACTGAGTGACCCTGAGTGGCCCTTAGTGACCCTGAGTGACCGTGAGTGACCCTGAGTGACCACTGAGTGACCGTGAGTGACCGTGAGTGACCACAGAGTGACCCTGAGTGACCACTGAGTGACCCTGAGTGACCCTGAGTGGCCCTGAGTGACCGTGAGTGACCGTGAGTGACCACAGAGTGACCCTGAGTGACCACTGAGTGACCACTGAGTGACCATGAGTGACCACAGAGTGACCCTGAGTGACCCTGAGTGACCCCTGAGTGACCCTGAGTGACCCCTCAGTGACCACTGAGTGACAACTGAGTGACCGTGAGTGACCACTGAGTGACCCTGAGTGACCACTGAGTGACCCTGAGTGACCCTGAGTGACCCTGAGTGACCACTGAGTGACCCTGAGTGGCTCTGAGTGACCCCGAGTGACCCTGAGTGACCACTGAGTGACCACTGAGTGACCACTGAGTGACCACTGAGTGACTGTGAGTGACCGTGAGTGACCCTGAGCGACAACTTAGTGACCCTGAGTGACCCTGAGTGACCACTGAGTGACCACTGAGTGACCACTGAGGGACCCTGAGTGACCGTGAGTGACCGTGACCACTGAGTGACCCTGAGTGACCCTGAGTGACCCTGAGTGACCGTGAGTGACCCTGCGTGACCCTGAGTGACCACTGAGTGACCCTGAGTGACCCTGAGTGACCCTGAGTGACCGTGAGTGACCGTGAGTGACCACTGAGTGACCACCGAGTGACCCTGAGTGACCCTGAGTGACCGTGAGTGACCCTGAGTGACCAAAGAGTGACCCTGAGTGACCGTGAGTGACCACAGAGTGACCCTGAGTGACAACTGAGTGACCGTGAGTGACCCTGAGTGACCATGAGTGACCGTGAGTTACCCTGAGTGACCGTGAGTGACCCTGAGTGACCGTGAGTGACCGTGAGTGACCACTGAGTGACCGTGATGGACCGTGAGTGACCGCAGAGTGACCACAGAGTGACCGTGAGTGACCCTGAGTGACCACTGAGTGACCCTGAGTGACCCTGAGTGGCCCTGAGTGACCCAGAGTGACCCTGAGTGACCGTGAGTGACCCTGAGTGACCACTGAGTGACCACTGAGTGACCCTGAGTGACCGTGAGTGACCGTGAGTGACCCTGAGTGACCCTGAGTGACCACTGAGTGACCCTGAATGACCATTGAGTGACCACTGAGTGACCACTGAGTGACCCTGAGTGTCCACTGAGTGACCCTGAGTGACCCTGAGTGACCACTGAGTGACCACTGAGTGACCGTGAGTGACCGTGAGTGACCCTGAGTGACCACTGAGTGACCCTGAGTGACCCTGAGTGGCCCTGAGTGACCACTGAGTGACCGTGAGTGACCGTGAGTGACCCTGAGTGACCACTGAGTGACCACTGAGTGACCCTGAGTGTCCACTGAGTGACCCTGAGTGACCCTGAGTGACGACTGAGTGACCACTGAGTGACCTTGAGTGACCGTGAGTGACCCTGAGTGACCACTGAGTGACCCTGAGTGACCGTGAGTGACCGTGAGTGACCCTGAGTGACCCTGAGTGACCGTGAGTGACCCTGAGTGACCACTGAGTGACCCTGAGTGACCCTGAGTGACCACTGAGTGACCACTGAGTGACCCTGAGTGACCATTGAGTGACCACTGAGTGACCGTGAGTGACCCTGAGTGACCACTGAGTGACCCTGAGTGACCACAGAGTGACCCTGAGTGACCACTGAGTGACCCTGAGTGACCCTCAGTGACCCTGAGTGACCGTGAGCGACTCTAAGTGTCCCTGAGTGACCACAGAGTGACCACTGAGTGACCCTGAGTGGCCCTGATTGACCCTGAGTGACAACTGAGTGACCCTGAGTGACCGTGAGTGACCGTGAGTGACCCTGAGTGACCGTGAGTGACCACTGAGTGGCCCTGAGTGACCCTGAGTGACCACTGAGTGACCCTGAGTGACCACTGAGTGACCGTGAGTGACCACTGAGTGACCACTGAGTGACCCTGAGTGACCCTGAGTGACCACTGAGTGACCAGTGAGTGACCACTGAGTAACTGTGAGTGACCACAGAGTGACCCTGAGTGACCCTGAGTGACCCTGAGTGACCACTGAGTGACCGTGAGTGACCACTGAGTGACCACTGAGTGACCCTGAGTGACCCTGAGTGACCACTGAGTGACCACTGAGTGACCACTGAGTGACCGTAAGTGACCACAGAGTGACCACTGAGTGACCCTGAGTGACCACTGAGTGACCCTGAGTGTCCACTGAGTGACCCTGAGTGACCTTGAGTGACCACTGAGTGACCACTGAGTGACCGTGAGTGACCGTGAGTGACCCTGAGTGACCACTGAGTGACCACTGAGTGACCCTGAGTGACCCTGAGTGACCCTGAGTGACCACTGAGTTACCCTGAGTGGCCCTGAGTGACCCTGAGTGACCCTGAGTGACCACTGAGTGACCACTGAGTGACCACTGAGTGACCACTGAGTGACTGTGAGTGACCGTGAGTGACCCTGAGCGACAACTGAGTGACCCTGAGTGACCCTGAGTGACCGTGAGTGACCCTGAGTGACCCTGAGTGACCACTGAGTGACCACTGAGTGACCCTGAGTGGCCCTGAGTGACCCTGAGTGACCGTGAGTGACCCTGAGTGACCACTGAGTGACCGTGAGTGACCGTGAGTGACCACAGAGTGACCCTGAGTGACCATTGAGTGACCCTGAGTGACCCTGAGTGGCCCTGAGTGACCGTGAGTGACCGTGAGTGACCACAGAGTGACCCTGAGTGACCACTGAGTGACCACTGAGTGACCATGAGTGACCACAGAGTGACCCTGAGTGACCCTGAGTGACCCCTGAGTGACCCTGAGTTACCCCTCAGTGACCACTGAGTGACCACTGAGTGACCGTGAGTGACCACTGAGTGACCCTGAGTGACCACTGAGTGACCCTGAGTGGCCCTGAGTGACCCAGAGTGACCCTGAGTGACCACTGAGAGACCACTGAGTGACCACTGAGTGACCACTGAGTGACTGTGAGTGACCGTGAGTGACCCTGAGCGACAACTGAGTGACCCTGAGTGACCCTGAGTGACCACTGAGTGACCACTGAGTGACCACTGAGGGACCCTGAGTGACCGTGAGTGACCGTGAGTGACCACTGAGTGCCCCTGAGTGACCCTGAGTGACCACTGAGTGACCGTGAGTGACCCTGCGTGACCCTGAGTGACCACTGAGTGACCCTGAGTGACCCTGAGTGACCCTGAGTGACCGTGAGTGACCGTAAGTGACCACTGAGTGACCACCGAGTGACCCTGAGTGACCCTGAGTGACCGTGAGTGACCCTGAGTGACCAAAGAGTGACCCTGAGTGACCGTGAGTGACCACAGAGTGACCCTGAGTGACCACTGAGTGACCGTGAGTGACCCTGAGTGACCATGAGTGACCGTGAGTTACCCTGAGTGGCCCTGAGTGACCCAGAGTGACCCTGAGTGACCGTGAGTGACCCTGAGTGACCACTGAGTGACCACTGAGTGACCCTGAGTGACCGTGAGTGACCGTGAGTTACCCTGAGTGACCCTGAGTGACCACTGAGTGACCCTGAGTGACCACTGAGTGACCACTGAGTGACCACTGAGTGACCCTGAGTGTCCACTGAGTGACCCTGAGTGACCCTGAGTGACCACTGAGTGACCACTGAGTTACCGTGAGTGACCGTGAGTGACCCTGAGTGACCACTGAGTGACCCTGAGTGACCGTGAGTGACCATGAGTGACCCTGAGTGACCCTGAGTGACCACTGAGTGACCACTGAGTGACCCTGAGTGACCGTGAGTGACCACTGAGTGACCACTGAGTGACCACTGAGTGACCACCGAGTGACCACTGAGTGACCCTGAGTTTCCATGAGTGACCGTGAGTGACCCTGAGTGACCCTGAGTGACCCTGAAAGACCGTGAGTGACCGTGAGTGACCACTGAGTGACCGTGATGGACCGTGAGTGACCACAGAGTGACCACAGAGTGACCGTGAGTGACCCTGAGTGACCACTGAGTGACCCTGAGTGACCCTGAGTGGCCCTGAGTGACCACTGAGTGACCCTGAGTGACCCTGAGTGGCCACTGAGTGACCACTGAGTGACCCTGAGTGACCGTGAGTGACCGTGAGTGACCCTGAGTGACCCTGAGTGACCACTGAGTGACCACTGAGTGACCGTGAGTGACCCTGAGTGACCCTGAGTGACCGTGAGTGACCACTGAGTGACGACTGAGTGACCGTGAGTGACCGTGAGTGACCCTGAGTGACCACTGAGTGACCACTGAGTGACCCTGAGTGTCCACTGAGTGACCCTGAGTGACCCTGAGTGACCACTGAGTGACCACTGAGTGACCGTGAGTGACCGTGAGTGACCCTGAGTGACCACTGAGTGACCCTGAGTGACCGTGAGTGACCGTGAGTGACCCTGAGTGACCCTGAGTGACCGTGAGTGACCCTGAGTGACCAAAGAGTTACCCTGAGTGACCGTGAGTGACCCTGAGTTACCATGAGTGACCGTGAGTGACCCTGAGTGACCCTGAGTGACCCTGAAAGACCGTGAGTGACCGTGAGTGACCACTGAGTGACCGTGATGGACCGTGAGTGACCACAGAGTGACCACAGAGTTACCCTGAGTGGCCCTGAGTGACCACTGAGTGACCCTGAGTGACCCTGAGTGACCCTGAGTGACCCAGAGTGACCCTGAGTGACCGTGAGTGACCCTGAGTGACCACTGAGTGACCACTGAGTGACCCTGAGTGACCGTGAGTGACCGTGAGTGACCCTGAGTGACCCTGAGTGACCACTGAGTGACCCTGAGTGACCCTGAGTGACCACTGAGTGACCACTGAGTGACCGTGAGTGACCGTGAGTGACCCTGAGTGACCGTGAGTGACCACTGAGTGACCACTGAGTGACCGTGAGTGACCGTGAGTGACCCTGAGTGACCACTGAGTGACCACTGAGTGACCCTGAGTGTCCACTGAGTGACCCTGAGTGACCCTGAGTGACCACTGAGTGACCACTGAGTGACCGTGAGTGACCGTGAGTGACCCTGAGTGACCACTGAGTGACCCTGAGTGACCGTGAGTGACCGTGAGTGACCCTGAGTGACCCTGAGTGACCGTGAGTGACCCTGAGTGACCACTGAGTGACCCTGAGTGACCACTGAGTGACCACTGAGTGACCCCTGAGTGACCGTGAGTGACCACAGAGTGACCACTGAGTGACCCTGAGTGACCCTGAGTGACCCTGAGTGTCCACTGAGTGACCCTGAGTGACCCTGAGTGACCACTGAGTGACCACTGAGTGACCGTGAGTGACCGTGAGTGACCCTGAGTGACCACTGAGTGACCACTGAGTGACCCTGAGTGACCCTGAGTGACCCTGAGTGACCACTGAGTGACCACTGAGTGACCACTGAGTGACTGTGAGTGACCGTGAGTGACCCTGAGCGACAACTGAGTGACCCAGAGTGACCCTGAGTGACCCTGAGTGACCACTGAGTGACCCTGAGTGACCCTGAGTGACCCAGAGTGACCCTGAGTGACCCTGAGTGACCACTTAGTGACCACTGAGTGACCACTGAGGGACCCTGAGTGACCGTGAGTGACCGTGAGTGACCACTGAGTGACCCTGAGCGACCCTGAGTGACCCTGAGTGACCGTGAGTGACCCTGAGTGACCCTGAGTGACCACTGAGTGACCCTGAGTGACCCTGAGTGACCCTGAGTGACCGTGAGTGACCGTGAGTGACCACTGAGTGACCACCGAGTGACCCTGATTGACCCTGAGTGACCGTGAGTGACCCTGAGTGACCAAAGAGTGACCCTGAGTGACCCTGAGTGACCACTGAGTGACCCTGAGTGACCACTGAGTGACCCTGAGTGACCGTGAGTTACCCTGAGTGACCCTGAGTGACCCTGAGTGACCGTGAGTGACCGTGAGTGACCACTGAGTGACCGTGATGGACCGTGAGTGACAACTGAGTGACCACAGAGTGACCGTGAGTGACCCTGAGTGACCACTGAGTGACCCTGAGTGACCCTGAGTGGCCCTGAGTGACCACTGAGTGACCGTGAGTGACCGTGAGTGACCCTGAGTGACCACTGAGTGACCAATGAGTGACCCTGAGTGTCCACTGAGTGACCCTGAGTGACCCTGAGTGACCACTGAGTGACCACTGAGTGACCGTGAGTGACCGTGAGTGACCCTGAGTGACCACTGAGTGACCCTGAGTGACCGTGAGTGACCGTGAGTGACCCTGAGTGACCCTGAGTGACCCTGAGTGACCCTGAGTGACCACTGAGTGACACTGAGTGACCCTGAGTGACCCTGAGTGACCACAGAGTGACCACTGAGTGACCCTGAGTGACCATTGAGTGACCACTGAGTGACCGTGAGTGACCCTGAGTGACCACTGAGTGACCCTGAGTGACCACAGAGTGACCCTGAGTGACCACTGAGTGACCCTGAGTGACCCTGAGTGACCATTGAGTGACCACTGAGTGACAGTGAGTGACCGTGAGTGACCCTGAGTGACCGTGAGCGACTCTGAGTGTCCCTGAGTGACCACAGAGTGACCACTGAGTGACCCTGAGTGGCCCTGATTGACCCTGAGTGACCGTGAGTGACCGTGAGTGACCCTGAGTGACCGTGAGTGACCACTGAGTGGCCCTGAGTGACCCTGAGTGACCACTGAGTGACCACTGAGTGACCCTGAGTGACCCTGAGTGACCACTGAGTGACCCTGAGTGACCACTGAGTGACCGTGAGTGACCACTGAGTGACAACTGAGTGACCCAGAGTGACCCTGAGTGACCACTGAGTGACCACTGAGTGACCACTGAGTAACCGTGAGTGACCACAGAGTGACCCTGAGTGACCCTGAGTGACCCTGAGTGACCACTGAGTGACCCTGAGTGACCACTGAGTGACCACTGAGTGACCCTGAGTGACCCTGAGTGACCACTGAGTGACCACTGAGTGACCGTGAGTGACCACAGAGTGACCACTGAGTGACCCTGAGTGACCACTGAGTGACCCTGAGTGTCCACTGAGTGACCCTGAGTGACCGTGAGTGACCACTGAGTGACCACTGAGTGACCGTGAGTGACCCTGAGTGACCACTGAGTGACCCTGAGTGGCCCTGAGTGACCCAGAGTGACCCTGAGTGACCACTGAGTGACCACTGAGTGACCACTGAGTGACCACTGAGTGACTGTGAGTGACCGTGAGTGACCCTGAGCGACAACTGAGTGACCCTGAGTGACCCTGAGTGACCGTGAGTGACCCTGAGTGACCCTGAGTGACCACTGAGTGACCACTGAGTGACCCTGAGTGGCCCTTAGTGACCCTGAGTGACCGTGAGTGACCCTGAGTGACCACTGAGTGACCGTGAGTGACCGTGAGTGACCACAGAGTGACCCTGAGTGACCACTGAGTGACCCTGAGTGACCCTGAGTGGCCCTGAGTGACCGTGAGTGACCGTGAGTGACCACAGAGTGACCCTGAGTGACCACTGAGTGACCACTGAGTGACCATGAGTGACCACAGAGTGACCCTGAGTGACCCTGAGTGACCCCTGAGTGACCCTGAGTGACCCCTCAGTGACCACTGAGTGACCACTGACTGACCGTGAGTGACCACTGAGTGACCCTGAGTGACCCTGAGTGACCCTGAGTGACCACTGAGTGACCCTGAGTGGCCCTGAGTGACCCAGAGTGACCCTGAGTGACCACTGAGTGACCACTGAGTGACCACTGAGTGACCACTGAGTGACTGTGAGTGACCGTGAGTGACCCTGAGCGACAACTGAGTGACCCTGAGTGACCCTGAGTGACCACTGAGTGACCACTGAGTGACCACTGAGGGACCCTGAGTGACCGTGAGTGACCGTGAGTGACCACTGAGTGACCCTGAGTGACCCTGAGTGACCCTGAGTGACCGTGAGTGACCCTGCGTGACCCTGAGTGACCACTGAGTGACCCTGAGTGACCCTGAGTGACCCTGAGTGACCGTGAGTGACCGTGAGTGACCACTGAGTGACCACCGAGTGACCCTGAGTGACCCTGAGTGACCGTGAGTGACCCTGAGTGACCAAAGAGTGACCCTGAGTGACCGTGAGTTACCACAGAGTGACCCTGAGTGACCCTGAGTGACCATTGAGTGACCAATGAGTGACCCTGAGTGTCCACTGAGTGACCCTGAGTGACCCTGAGTGACCACTGAGTGACCACTGAGTGACCGTGAGTGACCGTGAGTGACCCTGAGTGACCACTGAGTGACCAATGAGTGACCCTGAGTGTCCACTGAGTGACCCTGAGTGACCCTGAGTGACCACTGAGTGACCACTGAGTGACCGTGAGTGACCGTGAGTGACCCTGAGTGACCACTGAGTGACCCTGAGTGACCGTGAGTGACCGTGAGTGACCCTGAGTGACCCTGAGTGACCCTGAGTGACCCTGAGTGACCACTGAGTGACACTGAGTGACCCTGAGTGACCCTGAGTGACCACAGAGTGACCACTGAGTGACCCTGAGTGACCATTGAGTGACCACTGAGTGACCGTGAGTGACCCTGAGTGACCACTGAGTGACCCTGAGTGACCACAGAGTGACCCTGAGTGACCACTGAGTGACCCTGAGTGACCCTGAGTGACCATTGAGTGACCACTGAGTGACAGTGAGTGACCGTGAGTGACCCTGAGTGACCGTGAGCGACTCTGAGTGTCCCTGAGTGACCACAGAGTGACCACTGAGTGACCCTGAGTGGCCCTGATTGACCCTGAGTGACCGTGAGTGACCGTGAGTGACCCTGAGTGACCGTGAGTGACCACTGAGTGGCCCTGAGTGACCCTGAGTGACCACTGAGTGACCACTGAGTGACCCTGAGTGACCCTGAGTGACCACTGAGTGACCCTGAGTGACCACTGAGTGACCGTGAGTGACCACTGAGTGACAACTGAGTGACCCAGAGTGACCCTGAGTGACCACTGAGTGACCACTGAGTGACCACTGAGTAACCGTGAGTGACCACAGAGTGACCCTGAGTGACCCTGAGTGACCCTGAGTGACCACTGAGTGACCCTGAGTGACCACTGAGTGACCACTGAGTGACCCTGAGTGACCCTGAGTGACCACTGAGTGACCACTGAGTGACCGTGAGTGACCACAGAGTGACCACTGAGTGACCCTGAGTGACCACTGAGTGACCCTGAGTGTCCACTGAGTGACCCTGAGTGACCGTGAGTGACCACTGAGTGACCACTGAGTGACCGTGAGTGACCCTGAGTGACCACTGAGTGACCCTGAGTGGCCCTGAGTGACCCAGAGTGACCCTGAGTGACCACTGAGTGACCACTGAGTGACCACTGAGTGACCACTGAGTGACTGTGAGTGACCGTGAGTGACCCTGAGCGACAACTGAGTGACCCTGAGTGACCCTGAGTGACCGTGAGTGACCCTGAGTGACCCTGAGTGACCACTGAGTGACCACTGAGTGACCCTGAGTGGCCCTTAGTGACCCTGAGTGACCGTGAGTGACCCTGAGTGACCACTGAGTGACCGTGAGTGACCGTGAGTGACCACAGAGTGACCCTGAGTGACCACTGAGTGACCCTGAGTGACCCTGAGTGGCCCTGAGTGACCGTGAGTGACCGTGAGTGACCACAGAGTGACCCTGAGTGACCACTGAGTGACCACTGAGTGACCATGAGTGACCACAGAGTGACCCTGAGTGACCCTGAGTGACCCCTGAGTGACCCTGAGTGACCCCTCAGTGACCACTGAGTGACCACTGACTGACCGTGAGTGACCACTGAGTGACCCTGAGTGACCCTGAGTGACCCTGAGTGACCACTGAGTGACCCTGAGTGGCCCTGAGTGACCCAGAGTGACCCTGAGTGACCACTGAGTGACCACTGAGTGACCACTGAGTGACCACTGAGTGACTGTGAGTGACCGTGAGTGACCCTGAGCGACAACTGAGTGACCCTGAGTGACCCTGAGTGACCACTGAGTGACCACTGAGTGACCACTGAGGGACCCTGAGTGACCGTGAGTGACCGTGAGTGACCACTGAGTGACCCTGAGTGACCCTGAGTGACCCTGAGTGACCGTGAGTGACCCTGCGTGACCCTGAGTGACCACTGAGTGACCCTGAGTGACCCTGAGTGACCCTGAGTGACCGTGAGTGACCGTGAGTGACCACTGAGTGACCACCGAGTGACCCTGAGTGACCCTGAGTGACCGTGAGTGACCCTGAGTGACCAAAGAGTGACCCTGAGTGACCGTGAGTTACCACAGAGTGACCCTGAGTGACCACTGAGTGACCGTGAGTGACCCTGAGTGACCATGAGTGACCGTGAGTTACCCTGAGTGACCCTGAGTGACCCTGAGTGACCGTGAGTGACCGTGAGTGACCACTGAGTGACCGTGATGGACCGTGAGTGACCGCAGAGTGACCACAGAGTGACCGTGAGTGACCCTGAGTGACCACTGAGTGACCCTGAGTGACCCTGAGTGGCCCTGAGTGACCCAGAGTGACCCTGAGTGACCGTGAGTGACCCTGAGTGACCACTGAGTGACCACTGAGTGACCCTGAGTGACCGTGAGTGACCGTGAGTGACCCTGAGTGACCCTGAGTGACCACTGAGTGACCCTGAGTGACCATTGAGTGACCACTGAGTGACCACTGAGTGACCCTGAGTGTCCACTGAGTGACCCTGAGTGACCCTGAGTGACCACTGAGTGACCACTGAGTGACCGTGAGTGACCGTGAGTGACCCTGAGTGACCACTGAGTGACCCTGAGTGACCCTGAGTGGCCCTGAGTGACCACTGAGTGACCGTGAGTGACCGTGAGTGACCCTGAGTGACCACTGAGTGACCACTGAGTGACCCTGAGTGTCCACTGAGTGACCACTGAGTGACCTTGAGTGACCGTGAGTGACCCTGAGTGACCACTGAGTGACCCTGAGTGACCGTGAGTGACCGTGAGTGACCCTGAGTGACCCTGAGTGACCGTGAGTGACCCTGAGTGACCACTGAGTGACCCTGAGTGACCCTGAGTGACCCTGAGTGACGACTGAGTGACCACTGAGTGACCTTGAGTGACCGTGAGTGACCCTGAGTGACCACTGAGTGACCCTGAGTGACCGTGAGTGACCGTGAGTGACCCTGAGTGACCCTGAGTGACCCTGAGTGACCCTGAGTGACCACTGAGTGACCACTGAGTGACCCTGAGTGACCCTGAGTGACCACTGAGTGACCACTGAGTGACCCTGAGTGACCATTGAGTGACCACTGAGTGACCGTGAGTGACCCTGAGTGACCACTGAGTGACCCTGAGTGACCCTGAGTGACCCTGAGTGACCACTGAGTGACCCTGAGTGACCCTGAGTGACCATTGAGTGACCACTGAGTGACCGTGAGTGACCGTGAGTGACCCTGAGTGACCGTGAGCGACTCTGAGTGTCCCTGAGTGACCACAGAGTGACCACTGAGTGACCCTGAGTGACCCTGAGTGACCGTGAGTGACCGTGAGTGACCCTGAGTGACCGTGAGTGACGACTGAGTGGCCCTGAGTGACCCTGAGTGACCACTGAGTGACCACTGAGTGACCACTGAGTAACCGTGAGTGACCACAGAGTGACCCTGAGTGACCCTGAGTGACCCTGAGTGACCACTGAGTGACCGTGAGTGACCACTGAGTGACCACTGAGTGACCCTGAGTGACCCTGAGTGACCACTGAGTGACCACTGAGTGACCACTGAGTGACCGTAAGTGACCACAGAGTGACCACTGAGTGACCCTGAGTGACCACTGAGTGACCCTGAGTGTCCACTGAGTGACCCTGAGTGACCTTGAGTGACCACTGAGTGACCACTGAGTGACCGTGAGTGACCGTGAGTGACCCTGAGTGACCACTGAGTGACCACTGAGTGACCCTGAGTGACCCTGAGTGACCCTGAGTGACCACTGAGTTACCCTGAGTGGCCCTGAGTGACCCTGAGTGACCCTGAGTGACCACTGAGTGACCACTGAGTGACCACTGAGTGACCACTGAGTGACTGTGAGTGACCGTGAGTGACCCTGAGCGACAACTGAGTGACCCTGAGTGACCCTGAGTGACCGTGAGTGACCCTGAGTGACCCTGAGTGACCACTGAGTGACCACTGAGTGACCCTGAGTGGCCCTGAGTGACCCTGAGTGACCGTGAGTGACCCTGAGTGACCACTGAGTGACCGTGAGTGACCGTGAGTGACCACAGAGTGACCCTGAGTGACCACTGAGTGACCCTGAGTGACCCTGAGTGGCCCTGAGTGACCCAGAGTGACCCTGAGTGACCGTGAGTGACCCTGAGTGACCACTGAGTGACCACTGTGTGACCCTGAGTGACCGTGAGTGACCGTGAGTGACCCTGAGTGACCCTGAGTGACCACTGAGTGACCCTGAGTGACCATTGAGTGACCACTGAGTGACCACTGAGTGACCCTGAGTGTCCACTGAGTGACCCTGAGTGACCCTGAGTGACCACTGAGTGACCACTGAGTGACCGTGAGTGACCGTGAGTGACCCTGAGTGACCACTGAGTGACCCTTAGTGACCCTGAGTGGCCCTGAGTGACCACTGAGTGACCGTGAGTGACCGTGAGTGACCCTGAGTGACCACTGAGTGACCACTGAGTGACCCTGAGTGTCCACTGAGTGACCACTGAGTGACCTTGAGTGACCGTGAGTGACCCTGAGTGACCACTGAGTGACCCTGAGTGACCGTGAGTGACCGTGAGTGACCCTGAGTGACCCTGAGTGACCGTGAGTGACCCTGAGTGACCACTGAGTGACCCTGAGTGACCCTGAGTGACCCTGAGTGACGACTGAGTGACCACTGAGTGACCTTGAGTGACCGTGAGTGACCCTGAGTGACCACTGAGTGACCCTGAGTGACCGTGAGTGACCGTGAGTGACCCTGAGTGACCCTGAGTGACCGTGAGTGACCCTGAGTGACCACTGAGTGACCCTGAGTGACCCTGAGTGACCACTGAGTGACCACTGAGTGACCCTGAGTGACCATTGAGTGACCACTGAGTGACCGTGAGTGACCCTGAGTGACCACTGAGTGACCCTGAGTGACCCTGAGTGACCCTGAGTGACCATTGAGTGACCACTGAGTGACCGTGAGTGACCGTGAGTGACCCTGAGTGACCGTGAGCGACTCTGAGTGTCCCTGAGTGACCACAGAGTGACCACTGAGTGACCCTGAGTGACCCTGAGTGACCGTGAGTGACCGTGAGTGACCCTGAGTGACCGTGAGTGACCACTGAGTTGCCCTGAGTGACCCTGAGTGACCACTGAGTGACCCTGAGTGACCCTGAGTGACCACTGAGTGACCACTGAGTGACCACTGAGTAACCGTGAGTGACCACAGAGTGACCCTGAGTGACCCTGAGTGACCCTGAGTGACCACTGAGTGACCGTGAGTGACCACTGAGTGACCACTGAGTGACCCTGAGTGACCCTGAGTGACCACTGAGTGACCACTGAGTGACCACTGAGTGACCGTAAGTGACCACAGAGTGACCACTGAGTGACCCTGAGTGACCACTGAGTGACCCTGAGTGTCCACTGAGTGACCCTGAGTGACCTTGAGTGACCACTGAGTGACCACTGAGTGACCGTGAGTGACCGTGAGTGACCCTGAGTGACCACTGAGTGACCACTGAGTGACCCTGAGTGACCCTGAGTGACCCTGAGTGACCACTGAGTTACCCTGAGTGGCCCTGAGTGACCCTGAGTGACCCTGAGTGACCACTGAGTGACCACTGAGTGACCACTGAGTGACCACTGAGTGACTGTGAGTGACCGTGAGTGACCCTGAGCGACAACTGAGTGACCCTGAGTGACCCTGAGTGACCGTGAGTGACCCTGAGTGACCCTGAGTGACCACTGAGTGACCACTGAGTGACCCTGAGTGGCCCTGAGTGACCCTGAGTGACCGTGAGTGACCCTGAGTGACCACTGAGTGACCGTGAGTGACCGTGAGTGACCACAGAGTGACCCTGAGTGACCATTGAGTGACCCTGAGTGACCCTGAGTGGCCCTGAGTGACCGTGAGTGACCGTGAGTGACCACTGAGTGACCCTGAGTTACCACTGAGTGACCCTGAGTGGCCCTGAGTGACCCAGAGTGACCCTGAGTGACCACTGAGTGACCACTGAGTGACCACTGAGTGACCACTGAGTGACTGTGAGTGACCGTGAGTGACCCTGAGCGACAACTGAGTGACCCTGAGTGACCCTGAGTGACCACTGAGTGACCACTGAGTGACCACTGAGGGACCCTGAGTGACCGTGAGTGACCGTGAGTGACCACTGAGTGCCCCTGAGTGACCCTGAGTGACCACTGAGTGACCGTGAGTGACCCTGCGTGACCCTGAGTGACCACTGAGTGACCCCGAGTGACCCTGAGTGACCCTGAGTGACCGTGAGTGACCGTAAGTGACCACTGAGTGACCACCGAGTGACCCTGAGTGACCCTGAGTGACCGTGAGTGACCCTGAGTGACCAAAGAGTGACCCTGAGTGACCGTGAGTGACCACAGAGTGACCCTGAGTGACCACTGAGTGACCGTGAGTGACCCTGAGTGACCATGAGTGACCGTGAGTTACCCTGAGTGGCCCTGAGTGACCCAGAGTGACCCTGAGTGACCGTGAGTGACCCTGAGTGACCACTGAGTGACCACTGAGTGACCCTGAGTGACCGTGAGTGACCGTGAGTTACCCTGAGTGACCCTGAGTGACCACTGAGTGACCCTGAGTGACCACTGAGTGACCACTGAGTGACCACTGAGTGACCCTGAGTGTCCACTGAGTGACCCTGAGTGACCCTGAGTGACCACTGAGTGACCACTGAGTGACCGTGAGTGACCGTGAGTGACCCTGAGTGACCACTGAGTGACCCTGAGTGACCGTGAGTGACCATGAGTGACCCTGAGTGACCACTGAGTGACCCTGAGTGACCCTGAGTGGCCCTGAGTGACCCAGAGTGACCCTGAGTGACCGTGAGTGACCGTGAGTGACCCTGAGTGACCACTGAGTGACCACTGAGTGACCCTGAGTGACCGTGAGTGACCGTGAGTGACCCTGAGTGACCCTGAGTGACCACTGAGTGACCCTGAGTGACCATTGAGTGACCACTGAGTGACCACTGAGTGACCCTGAGTGTCCACTGAGTGACCCTGAGTGACCCTGAGTGACCACTGAGTGACCACTGAGTGACCGTGAGTGACCGTGAGTGACCCTGAGTGACCACTGAGTGACCCTGAGTGACCCTGAGTGGCCCTGAGTGACCACTGAGTGACCGTGAGTGACCGTGAGTGACCCTGAGTGACCACTGAGTGACCACTGAGTGACCCTGAGTGTCCACTGAGTGACCACTGAGTGACCTTGAGTGACCGTGAGTGACCCTGAGTGACCACTGAGTGACCCTGAGTGACCGTGAGTGACCGTGAGTGACCCTGAGTGACCCTGAGTGACCGTGAGTGACCCTGAGTGACCACTGAGTGACCCTGAGTGACCCTGAGTGACCCTGAGTGACGACTGAGTGACCACTGAGTGACCTTGAGTGACCGTGAGTGACCCTGAGTGACCACTGAGTGACCCTGAGTGACCGTGAGTGACCGTGAGTGACCCTGAGTGACCCTGAGTGACCGTGAGTGACCCTGAGTGACCACTGAGTGACCCTGAGTGACCCTGAGTGACCACTGAGTGACCACTGAGTGACCCTGAGTGACCCTGAGTGACCACTGAGTGACCACTGAGTGACCCTGAGTGACCATTGAGTGACCACTGAGTGACCGTGAGTGACCCTGAGTGACCACTGAGTGACCCTGAGTGACCCTGAGTGACCCTGAGTGACCATTGAGTGACCACTGAGTGACCGTGAGTGACCGTGAGTGACCCTGAGTGACCGTGAGCGACTCTGAGTGTCCCTGAGTGACCACAGAGTGACCACTGAGTGACCCTGAGTGACCCTGAGTGACCGTGAGTGACCGTGAGTGACCCTGAGTGACCGTGAGTGACCACTGAGTTGCCCTGAGTGACCCTGAGTGACCACTGAGTGACCCTGAGTGACCCTGAGTGACCACTGAGTGACCACTGAGTGACCACTGAGTAACCGTGAGTGACCACAGAGTGACCCTGAGTGACCCTGAGTGACCCTGAGTGACCACTGAGTGACCGTGAGTGACCACTGAGTGACCACTGAGTGACCCTGAGTGACCCTGAGTGACCACTGAGTGACCACTGAGTGACCACTGAGTGACCGTAAGTGACCACAGAGTGACCACTGAGTGACCCTGAGTGACCACTGAGTGACCCTGAGTGTCCACTGAGTGACCCTGAGTGACCTTGAGTGACCACTGAGTGACCACTGAGTGACCGTGAGTGACCGTGAGTGACCCTGAGTGACCACTGAGTGACCACTGAGTGACCCTGAGTGACCCTGAGTGACCCTGAGTGACCACTGAGTTACCCTGAGTGGCCCTGAGTGACCCTGAGTGACCCTGAGTGACCACTGAGTGACCACTGAGTGACCACTGAGTGACCACTGAGTGACTGTGAGTGACCGTGAGTGACCCTGAGCGACAACTGAGTGACCCTGAGTGACCCTGAGTGACCGTGAGTGACCCTGAGTGACCCTGAGTGACCACTGAGTGACCACTGAGTGACCCTGAGTGGCCCTGAGTGACCCTGAGTGACCGTGAGTGACCCTGAGTGACCACTGAGTGACCGTGAGTGACCGTGAGTGACCACAGAGTGACCCTGAGTGACCATTGAGTGACCCTGAGTGACCCTGAGTGGCCCTGAGTGACCGTGAGTGACCGTGAGTGACCACTGAGTGACCCTGAGTTACCACTGAGTGACCCTGAGTGGCCCTGAGTGACCCAGAGTGACCCTGAGTGACCACTGAGTGACCACTGAGTGACCACTGAGTGACCACTGAGTGACTGTGAGTGACCGTGAGTGACCCTGAGCGACAACTGAGTGACCCTGAGTGACCCTGAGTGACCACTGAGTGACCACTGAGTGACCACTGAGGGACCCTGAGTGACCGTGAGTGACCGTGAGTGACCACTGAGTGCCCCTGAGTGACCCTGAGTGACCACTGAGTGACCGTGAGTGACCCTGCGTGACCCTGAGTGACCACTGAGTGACCCCGAGTGACCCTGAGTGACCCTGAGTGACCGTGAGTGACCGTAAGTGACCACTGAGTGACCACCGAGTGACCCTGAGTGACCCTGAGTGACCGTGAGTGACCCTGAGTGACCAAAGAGTGACCCTGAGTGACCGTGAGTGACCACAGAGTGACCCTGAGTGACCACTGAGTGACCGTGAGTGACCCTGAGTGACCATGAGTGACCGTGAGTTACCCTGAGTGGCCCTGAGTGACCCAGAGTGACCCTGAGTGACCGTGAGTGACCCTGAGTGACCACTGAGTGACCACTGAGTGACCCTGAGTGACCGTGAGTGACCGTGAGTTACCCTGAGTGACCCTGAGTGACCACTGAGTGACCCTGAGTGACCACTGAGTGACCACTGAGTGACCACTGAGTGACCCTGAGTGTCCACTGAGTGACCCTGAGTGACCCTGAGTGACCACTGAGTGACCACTGAGTGACCGTGAGTGACCGTGAGTGACCCTGAGTGACCACTGAGTGACCCTGAGTGACCGTGAGTGACCATGAGTGACCCTGAGTGACCCTGAGTGACCCTGAGTGACCACTGAGTGACCACTGAGTGACCCTGAGTGACCGTGAGTGACCACTGAGTGACCACTGAGTGACCACTGAGTGACCACCGAGTGACCACTGAGTGACCCTGAGGGACCGTGAGTGACCCTGAGTGACCAAAGAGTGACCCTGAGTGACCGTGAGTGACCCTGAGTTACCATGAGTGACCGTGAGTGACCACTGAGTGACCGTGATGGACCGTGAGTGACCACAGAGTGACCACAGAGTGACCGTGAGTGACCCTGAGTGACCACTGAGTGACCCTGAGTGACTCTGAGTGGCCCTGAGTGACCCAGAGTGACCCTGAGTGACCGTGAGTGACCCTGAGTGACCACTGAGTGACCACTGAGTGACCCTGAGTGACCGTGAGTGACCGTGAGTGACCCTGAGTGACCCTGAGTGACCACTGAGTGACCACTGAGTGACCGTGAGTGACCGTGAGTGACCCTGAGTGACCGTGAGTGACCACTGAGTGACCACTGAGTGACCGTGAGTGACCGTGAGTGACCCTGAGTGACCACTGAGTGACCACTGAGTGACCCTGAGTGTCCACTGAGTGACCCTGAGTGACCCTGAGTGACCACTGAGTGACCACTGAGTGACCGTGAGTGACCGTGAGTGACCCTGAGTGACCACTGAGTGACCCTGAGTGACCGTGAGTGACCGTGAGTGACCCTGAGTGACCCTGAGTGACCGTGAGTGACCCTGAGTGACCAAAGAGTTACCCTGAGTGACCGTTAGTGACCCTGAGTTACCATGAGTGACCGTGAGTGACCACTGAGTGACCCTGAGTGACCCTGAAAGACCGTGAGTGACCGTGAGTGACCACTGAGTGACCGTGATGGACCGTGAGTGACCACAGAGTGACCACAGAGTGACCCTGAGTGGCCCTGAGTGACCACTGAGTGACCCTGAGTGACCCTGAGTGGCCCTGAGTGACCCAGAGTGACCACTGAGTGACCGTGAGTGCCCCTGAGTGACCACTGAGTGACCACTGAGTGACCCTGAGTGACCGTGAGTGACCGTGAGTGACCCTGAGTGACCCTGAGTGACCACTGAGTGACCACTGAGTGACCGTGAGTGACCGTGAGTGACCCTGAGTGACCGTGAGTGACCACTGAGTGACCACTGAGTGACCGTGAGTGACCGTGAGTGACCCTGAGTGACCACTGAGTGACCACTGAGTGACCCTGAGTGTCCACTGAGTGACCCTGAGTGACCCTGAGTGACCACTGAGTGACCACTGAGTGACCGTGAGTGACCGTGAGTGACCCTGAGTGACCACTGAGTGACCCTGAGTGACCGTGAGTGACCGTGAGTGACCCTGAGTGACCCTGAGTGACCGTGAGTGACCCTGAGTGACCACTGAGTGACCCTGAGTGACCACAGAGTGACCCTGAGTGACCACTGAGTGACCCTGAGTGACCCTGAGTGACCATTGAGTGACCACTGAGTGACCGTGAGTGACCGTGAGTGACCCTGAGTGACCCTGAGTGACCACTGAGTGGCCCTGAGTGACCCTGAGTGACCACTGAGTGACCACTGAGTGACCCTGAGTGACCCTGAGTTACCACTGAGTGACCACTGAGTGACCACTGAGTGACCGTGAGTGACCACTGAGTGACCACTGAGTGACCGTGAGTGACCCTGAGTGACCACTGAGTGACCACTGAGTGACCACTGAGTGACCGTGAGTGACCACAGAGTGACCACTGAGTGACCCTGAGTGACCACTGAGTGACCCTGAGTGTCCACTGAGTGACCCTGAGTGACCGTGAGTGACCACTGAGTGACCACTGAGTGACCGTGAGTGACCGTGAGTGACCCTGAGTGACCACTGAGTGACCACTGAGTGACCCTGAGTGGCCCTGAGCGACCCAGAGTGACCCTGAGTGACCACTGAGTGACCACTGAGTGACCACTGAGTGACCACTGAGTGACTGTGAGTGACCGTGAGTGACCCTGAGCGACAACTGAGTGACCCTGAGTGACCCTGAGTGACCGTGAGTGACCCTGAGTGACCCTGAGTGACCACTGAGTGACCACTGAGTGACCCTGAGTGGCCCTGAGTGACCCTGAGTGACCGTGAGTGACCCTGAGTGACCACTGAGTGACCGTGAGTGACCGTGAGTGACCACAGAGTGACCCTGAGTGACCACTGAGTGACCCTGAGTGACCCTGAGTGGCCCTGAGTGACCGTGAGTGACCGTGAGTGACCACAGAGTGACCCTGAGTGACCACTGAGTGACCACTGAGTGACCATGAGTGACCACAGAGTGACCCTGAGTGACCCTGAGTGACCCCTGAGTGACCCTGAGTGACCCCTCAGTGACCACTGAGTGACCACTGAGTGACCGTGAGTGACCACTGAGTGACCCTGAGTGACCACTGAGTGACCGTGAGTGACCGTGAGTGACCCTGAGTGACCACTGAGTGACCCTGAGTGACCACAGAGTGACCCTGAGTGACCGTGAGTGACCCTGAGTGACCCTGAGTGACCACTGAGTGACCCTGAGTGGCCCTGAGTGACCCAGAGTGACCACTGAGTGACCACTGAGTGACCCTGAGTGACCCTGAGTGACCACTGAGTGACCGTGAGTGACCCTGAGTGACCCAGAGTCACCCTGAGTGACCCTGAGTGACCACTGAGTGACCCTGAGTGACCCTGAGTGACCCTGAGTGACCACTGAGTGACCGTGAGTGACCGTGAGTGACCCAGAGTGACCCTGAGTGACCCTGAGTGACCCTGAGTGACCACTGAGTGACCGTGAGTGACCGTGAGTGACCCTGAGTGACCCAGAGTGACCCTGAGTGACCCTGAGTGACCACTGAGTGACCCTGAGTGACCGTGAGTGACCCCTCAGTGACCACTGAGTAATTTAAAAGAAACAAATGAAATGAAAATGATTTGTAAATGGAATGAAATGAAAAGCTGTCTTTTAAATAGGAGCTAAATGTTCAACAGAATTTTTGTACCAGGCATTTGAACGATTGCACCAGCTCCTTTGCCCATAAAGAGAGGCATTTAGCATTTCAGTCTTTTCCAAGGTGTTCATGATCTGCTATGCTGATCTCTGTGTGTGCCTAGGTGTGTGTGGAAGGGGGGGCATGTGAACGGGAGTGTGTAGGTTTGCTTAACCCTTGTTGTGGCAGATTCATGCCTCCGCTCCGCATTTTGTTTTAGAAAGGTCACACAGAGTGGATATGAAGTTTACTATCAACAAGAGATCAATTCCCAAACCATCCATTTGACTCTACCTTATAAATCATGTGCTTTGTTGCATATTTGATCAAACATACTTTCAAGCCAGATGGAGGAAGGAGAATGTGGGAATCCCTCCACTGTCTTGCGACTTTTATGCAAGTAGGTTTTCAAGAAAATCATCCTTTCTCTTTTCAATATGTCTGGAACAGGCGTGATGGTGGTGTCAACCTGTTGGAGTTTTTCTTGCTGGGAGAAGTTGTACAAAAGGATTGGTTTTTCCATTGAGCAGTTAGTGAAACCAGCGCAGGAATACACTGGAAATTCAACTGGGGGTTCCTTTTCCCCGCAGACTACTTCCAGAACGAGCTTGTCCGCTGAAGCTGACTCTTTTGCTCTCTTTTTGTTTCTTTCCTATTTTCTTGGCTTCTTTGCCACTATCTAGACAAATTTGGATCTTTTTTCCCAACTCAAATGGTTTCAATAGTCTGATAGTGATAATACATTTTTACAAGGAATTTTTAAAATCTTTCCTCCAGTTAAGAAAGTCAAGGACTTAGGTCTTTTTCTTCCCTTATCAATATTGCAATGAAATTGAGAAATAAAGACCAACTCTGTATTTTTGTTTTTAACCCAAGTAGATGATTCCCTTCCATTCATCCATTTTCTGGACCAATATTTGCCATTCTGATGTCAGTTGTCACTTCTTAACAGTAGACATTCTGTGACTATGTTGACAACACTTTGGGTGAAGATCCTAACTGGTCTTAGATACACATAGGGAGAAATTTGCTCAGCCAGTGTCAGTCTAATGCACGAGTATCAGAAGATCTTTCTATAGCTGGGAATTTTCCCCTGAAAGGGATTCAGTTAGGGAAGAGATACTTGTCCCAGAGTTTTATATTCTTCTTGAACCCTGCTTAAGGAACTTAGATCCCATGTCCATTTGGATCTCTGTCTGCACAGAACTTTGTCATGCCAGTGCTTGAAGTGCATCTCCAAGAGAATTCACTAGCACAGAACGACTGAGAGTGGAAGGGGTTGGTGGGGCTAACCAGATCCAACCCCCCTGCTAAACCAGGATACCTAGAGCCTCTTGCCCAGGATTCTATCTGGGTGTACTTTTAATGTCTTCAAAGATCCAGGCTCCACAGTCTTTCTGGGCAGTCTGTGCCATGGTTCAGTCACCCTCACATTAAAAAATCTTTTGGTGATGTTCAAAGGCAATCTCCGGTATTTCAGAGTGTGCCCACTGCCTCTTGTCTTTTCACTCAGCATCACTGAAAAGACACTGGTTCCCTCCGCATAGCATTATTGCTTCCAGTATGTATGTGTGCTGCCATGCAGAGAAATGCCGAAAACCTCCCTGAGGCCCGGGCAGTCAAAATTCCGTTCATCGACCAGTCGATTCATCAGAGGAGTTTAAAAAGATGTTCAGCACAAAATTCCCCCGGAAAATCCATGCTGACGACATGAGTTTGCCGTACTTCATGTGCCGGGCAAGGCTTTCCAGGAATAGCTGCTCCATAAACTTCCTGGAGATAAAAAACAGGCTGGCTGGTTCGGACTCTTCCGAGCACACCTAATTACCTTCTTTGAAGATAGGTGTCATTTGCTTTCATCCAGTCTTTAGCGTCTCTACTCGTCTACATCTCAGAAAAAAGCTTTTCCACTCTGTCTGGCAAGGAGAAACTGTGCCAGCACAGAAAACATCTCCCATCGTGTTCTAGAGCTTGCACGGAGGTCTGCTGAGTGTTTTGCAAGAAGAGGAAGAAAGTTGTCCAAAACAGCTTGCAATCGAATGTTCATGTGATTAGAAAAGGCAGGAGAGTGGTAAGGTACTGTTTTCTCTCAGTTGGCAAGCTGCGCACACAATCGCAGTGTTGTACAGCTTCCTTCTTCACCTTTGCGAAGCTGCCGCTCTCTCCGGCTCCCGGAGGCGAAGAAGCGGCGTCTTCGCGCAAAGACGATTCTGCCGCTCACAGTGCTCTAAGGTGTGCGGCTTCTACCGAAAGACACCCGGGAGCAGAGCGTAGCTCCAGAGAGCACCGTACCTGCGTCTTTGGCCTCTCTTCTCGTCTACATCTCAGCAAAAAGCTTTTCCACTGTGTCTGGCAAGGAGAAACTGTGCCAGCACAGAAAACATCTCCCATCGTGTTCTAGAAGTTGCCCGGAGGTCTGCCGAGTGTTTTGCAAGAAGAGAAAGAAAGTTGTCCAAAACAGCTTGCAATCGAATGCTCATGTGAATAGAAAAGGCAGGAGAGTGGTCAGGTACTGTTTTCTCTCACTTGGCAAGCTGCGCACACAATCGCAGTGTTGTACAGCTTGTTTCATCACCTTTGCCAAGTTGCCGCTCTCTCCGGCTCCTGGAGGGCAAGAAGCTGCTTCTTCGCGCAAAGACGATTCTGCCGCTCACAGTGCTCTGCGGTGTGCGGCTTCGGCCGAAAGAGGCCCGGGAGCGGTGCTCAGCTCTGCAGAGCACCGCATCTTCGTCTTTGGCCTCTCTTCTCGTCTACATCTTAGCAAAAAGCTTTTCCACTCTGTCTGGCAAGGAGAAACTGTGCCAGCACAGAAAACATCTCCCATCGTGTTCTAGAGGCTGCACGGAGGTCTGCCGAGTGTTTTGCAAGAAGAGAAAGAAAGTTGTCCAAAACAGCTTGCAATCGAATACTCATGTGAATAGAAAAGGCAGGAGAGTGGTCAGGTACTGTTTTCTCTCAGTTGGCAAGCTGCGCACACAATCGCAGTGTTGTACAGCTTGTTTCATCACCTTTGCCAAGTTGCCGCTCTCTCCGGCCCCTGGAGGGCAAGAAGCGGCTTCTTCGGGCAAAGACGATTCTGCTGCTCACAGTGCTCTGCGGTGTGTGTCTTCTGCCGAAAGAGGTCCGGGAGCGGTGCTTAGCTCTGCAGAGCACCGTACCTTCGTCTTTAGCCTCTCTTCTCGTCTACATCTTAGCAAAAAGCTTTTCCACTGTGTCGGGCAAGGAGAAACTGTGCCAGCACAGAAAACATCTCCCATCGTGTTCTAGAAGCAGCACGGAGGTCTGCCGAGTGTTTTGCAAGAAGAGAAAGAAACTTGTCCAAAACAGCTTGCAATCGAATGTTCATGTGAATAGAAAAGGCAGGAGAGTGGTCAGGTACTGTTTTCTCTCAGTTGGCAAGCTGCGCACACAATCGCAGTGTTGTACAGCTTGTTTCATCACCTTTGCGAAGTTGCCGCTCTCTCCGGCTCCCGGAGACGAAGAAGCTGCTTCTTCGCGCAAAGACGATTCTGCTGCTCACAGTGCTCTGCAGGGTGTGTCTTCTGCCGAAAGTGGTCCGGGAGCTGTGCTTAGCTCTGCAGAGCACCGTACCTTCGTCTTTAGCCTCTCTTCTCGTCTACATCTTAGCAAAAAGCTTTTCCACTGTGTCGGGCAAGGAGAAACTGTGCCAGCACAGAAAACATCTCCCATCGTGTTCTAGAGGCTGCACGGAGGTCTGCCGAGTGTTTTGCAAGAAGAGAAAGAAAGTTGTCCAAAACAGCTTGCAATCGAATGCTCATGTGAATAGAAAAGGCAGGAGAGTGGTCAGGTACTGTTTTCTCTCAGTTGGCAAGCTGCGCACACAATCGCAGTGTTGTACAGCTTGTTTCATCACCTTTGCGAAGTTGCCGCTCTCTCCGGCTCCCGGAGACGAAGAAGCTGCTTCTTCGCGCAAAGACGATTCTGTCGCTCACAGTGCTCTGCGGTGTGCGGCTTCTGCCCAAAGAGGTCCGGGAGCGGTGCTCAGCTGTGCAGAGCACCGTACCTTCGTCCTTAGCCTCTCTTCTCGTCTACATCTAAGCAAAAAGCTTTTCCACTCTGTCTGGCAAGGAGAAACTGTGCCAGCACAGAAAACATCTCCCATCGTGTTCTAGAGGCTGCACGGTGGTCTTCCGAGTGTTTTGCAAGAAGAGAAAGAAACTTGTCCAAAACAGCTTGCAATCGAATGTTCATGTGAATAGAAAAGGCAGGAGAGTGGTCAGGTACTGTTTTCTCTCAGTTGGCAAGCTGCGCACACAATCGCAGTGTTGTACAGCTTGTTTCATCACCTTTGCGAAGTTGCCGCTCTCTCCGGCTCCCGGAGACGAAGAAGCTGCTTCTTCGCGCAAAGACGATTCTGTCGCTCACAGTGCTCTGCAGCGTGTGTCTTCTGCCGAAAGAGCACCGGGAGCGGTGCTTAGCTCTGCAGAGCACCGTACCTTCGTCTTTTGCCTCTCTTCTCGTCTACATCTTAGCAAAAAGCTTTTCCACTGTGTCTGGCAAGGAGAAACTGTGCCAGCACAGAAAACATCTCCCATCGTGTTCTAGAGGCTGCACGGAGTTATGCCGAGTGTTTTGCAAGAAGAGAAAGAAAGTTGTCCATACAGCTTGCAATCGAATGTTCATGTGAATAGAAAAGGCAGGAGAGTGGTCAGGTACTGTTTTCTCTCAGTTGGCAAGCTGCGCACACAATCGCAGTGTTGTACAGCTTGTTTCATCACCTTTGCGAAGTTGCCGCTCTCTCCGGCTCCCGGAGACGAAGAAGCTGCTTCTTCGCGCAAAGACGATTCTGCCGCTCACAGTGCTCTGCGGTGTGTGTCTTCTGCCGAAAGAGCACCGGGAGCGGTGCTTAGCTCTGCAGAGCACCGTACCTTCGTCTTTTGCCTCTCTTCTCGTCTACATCTTAGCAAAAAGCTTTTCCACTGTGTCTGGCAAGGAGAAACTGTGCCAGCACAGAAAACATCTCCCATCGTGTTCTAGAGGCTGCACGGAGTTATGCCGAGTGTTTTGCAAGAAGAGAAAGAAAGTTGTCCATACAGCTTGCAATCGAATGTTCATGTGAATAGAAAAGGCAGGAGAGTGGTCAGGTACTGTTTTCTCTCAGTTGGCAAGCTGCGCACACAATCGCAGTGTTGTACAGCTTGTTTCATCACCTTTGCGAAGTTGCCGCTCTCTCCGGCTCCCGGAGACGAAGAAGCTGCTTCTTCGCGCAAAGACGATTCTGCCGCTCACAGTGCTCTGCGGTGTGTGTCTTCTGCCGAAAGAGGTCCAGTAGCTGCGCTTAGCACTGCAGAGCACCGTACCTTCGTCTTTAGCCTCTCTTCTCGTCTACATCTTATCAAAAAGCTTTTCCACTGTGTCGGGCAAGGAGAAACTGTGCCAGCACAGAAAACATCTCCCATCGTGTTCTAGAGGCTGCACGGAGGTCTGCCGAGTGTTTTGCAAGAAGAGAAAGAAAGTTGTCCAAAACAGCTTGCAATCGAATGCTCATGTGAATAGAAAAGGCAGGAGAGTGGTCAGGTACTGTTTTCTCTCAGTTGGCAAGCTGCGCACACAATCGCAGTGTTGTACAGCTTGTTTCATCACCTTTGCGAAGCTGCCGCTCTCTCCGGCTCCCGGAGACGAAGAAGCGGCTTCTTCGGGCAAAGACGATTCTGCTGCTCACAGTGCTCTGCAGTGTGTGTCTTCTGCCGAAAGAGGACCGGGAGCTGTGTTTAGCTCTGCAGAGCACCGTACCTTCGTCTTTAGCGTCTCTTCTCCTTTACATCTTAGCAAAAAGCTTTTCCAATGTCTGGCTAGGAGAAACTGTGCCAGCACAGAAAACATCTCCCATCGTGTTCTAGAAGCTGCACGGAGGTCTGCCGAGTGTTTTGCAAGAAGAGAAAGAAAGTTGTCCAAAACAGCTTGCAATCGAATGCTCATGTGAATAGAAAAGGCAGGAGAGTGGTCAGGTACTGTTTTCTCTCACTTGGCAAGCTGCGCACACAATCGCAGAGTTGTACAGCTTGTTTCATCACCTTTGCGAACTTGCCGCTCTCTCCGGCTCCCGGAGACGAAGAAGCTGCTTCTTCGCGCAAAGACGATTCTGCTGCTCACAGTGCTCTGCAGTGTGTGTCTTCTGGCGAAAGAGGTCCGGGAGCGGTGCTTAGCTCTGCAGAGCTCCGTATCTTCACCTTTAGCGTCTCTTCTCCTTTACATCTTAGCAAAAAGCTTTTCCGCTGTGTCGGGCAAGGAGAAACTGTGCCAGCACAGAAAACATCTCCCATCGTGTTCTAGAGGCTGCACGGAGGTCTGCCGAGTGTTTTGCAAGAAGAGAAAGAAAGTTGTCCAAAACAGCTTGCAATCGAATGTTCATGTGAATAGAAAAGGCAGGAGAGTGGTCAGGTACTGTTTTCTCTCAGTTGGCAAGCTGCGCACACAATCGCAGTGTTGTACAGCTTGTTTCATCACCTTTGCCAAGTTGCCGCTCTCTCCGGCTCTCGGAGACGAAGAAGCTGCTTCTTCGCGCAAAGACGATTCTGTCGCTCACAGTGCTCTGCAGCGTGTGTCTTCTGCCAAAAGAGGCCCGGGAGCGGTGCTTAGCTCTGCAGAGCACCGTACCTTCGTCTTTTGCCTCTCTTCTCGTCTACATCTTAGCAAAAAGCTTTTCCACTGTGTCTGGCAAGGAGAAACTGTGCCAGCACAGAAAACATCTCCCATCGTGTTCTAGAAGCTGCACGGAGTTATGCCGAGTGTTTTGCAAGAAGAGAAAGAAAGTTGTCCATACAGCTTGCAATCGAATGTTCATGTGAATAGAAAAGGCAGGAGAGTGGTCAGGTACTGTTTTCTCTCAGTTGGCAAGCTGCGCACACAATCGCAGTGTTGTACAGCTTGTTTCATCACCTTTGCGAAGTTGCCGCTCTCTCCGGCTCCCGGAGACGAAGAAGCTGCTTCTTCGCGCAAAGACGATTCTGCTGCTCACAGTGCTCTGCGGTGTGTGTCTTCTGCCGAAAGAGGTCCAGTAGCTGCGCTTAGCTCTGCAGAGCACCGTACCTTCGTCTTTAGCCTCTCTTCTCGTCTACATCTTAGCAAAAAGCTTTTCCACTGTGTCGGGCAAGGAGAAACTGTGCCAGCACAGAAAACATCTCCCATCGTGTTCTAGAGGCTGCACGGAGGTCTGCCGAGTGTTTTGCAAGAAGAGAAAGAAAGTTGTCCAAAACAGCTTGCAATCGAATGCTCATGTGAATAGAAAAGGCAGGAGAGTGGTCAGGTACTGTTTTCTCTCAGTTGGCAAGCTGCGCACACAATCGCAGTGTTGTACAGCTTGTTTCATCACCTTTGCGAAGCTGCCGCTCTCTCCGGCTCCCGGAGACGAAGAAGCGGCTTCTTCGGGCAAAGACGATTCTGCTGCTCACAGTGCTCTGCAGTGTGTGTCTTCTGCCGAAAGAGGACCGGGAGCTGTGTTTAGCTCTGCAGAGCACCGTACCTTCGTCTTTAGCGTCTCTTCTCCTTTACATCTTAGCAAAAAGCTTTTCCAATGTCTGGCTAGGAGAAACTGTGCCAGCACAGAAAACATCTCCCATCGTGTTCTAGAAGCTGCACGGAGGTCTGCCGAGTGTTTTGCAAGAAGAGAAAGAAAGTTGTCCAAAACAGCTTGCAATCGAATGCTCATGTGAATAGAAAAGGCAGGAGAGTGGTCAGGTAGTGTTTTCTCTCAGTTGGCAGGCTGCGCACACAATCGCAGAGTTGTACAGCTTGTTTCATCACCTTTGCGAACTTGCCGCTCTCTCCGGCTCCCGGAGACGAAGAAGCTGCTTCTTCGCGCAAAGACGATTCTGCTGCTCACAGTGCTCTGCAGTGTGTGTCTTCTGGCGAAAGAGGTCCGGGAGCGGTGCTTAGCTCTGCAGAGCTCCGTATCTTCGTCTTTAGCGTCTCTTCTCGTCTACATCTTAGCAAAAAGCTTTTCCACTCTGTCTCGCTAGGAGAAACTGTGCCAGCACAGAAAACATCTCCCATCGTGTTCTAGAGGCTGCACGGACGTCTGCCGAGTGTTTTGCAAGAAGAGAAAGAAAGATGTCCATACAGCTTGCAATCGAATGTTCATGTGAATAGAAAAGGCAGGAGAGTGGTCAGGTACTGTTTTCTCTCAGTTGGCAAGCTGCGCACACAATCGCAGTGTTGTACAGCTTGTTTCATCACCTTTGCGAAGCTGCCGCTCTCTCCGGCTCCCGGAGACGAAGAAGCTGCTTCTTCGCGCAAAGACGATTCTGCCGCTCACAGTGCTCTGCGGTGTGTGTCTTCTGCCGAAAGAGGTCCAGTAGCTGCGCTTAGCTCTGCAGAGCACCGTACCTTCGTCTTTAGCCTCTCTTCTCGTCTACATCTTAGCAAAAAGCTTTTCCACTCTGTCTGGCAAGGAGAAACTGTGCCAGCACAGAAAACATCTCCCATCGTGTTCTAGAGGCTGCACGGAGGTCTGCCGAGTGTTTTGCAAGAAGAGAAAGAAAGTTGTCCAAAACAGCTTGCAATCGAATGCTCATGTGAATAGAAAAGGCAGGAGAGTGGTCAGGTACTGTTTTCTCTTAGTTGGCAAGCTGCGCACACAATCGCAGTGTTGTACAGCTTGTTTCATCACCTTTGCGAAGTTGCCGCTCTCTCCGGCTCCCGGAGACGAAGAAGCTGCTTCTTCGCGCAAAGACGATTCTGCCGCTCACAGTGCTCTGCGGTGTGCGCCTTCTGCCCAAAGAGGCCCGGGAGCGGTGCTCAGCTCTGCAGAGCACCGTACCTTCGTCTTTAGCGTCTCTTCTCCTTTACATCTTAGCAAAAAGCTTTTCCACTGTGTCGGGCAAGGAGAAACTGTGCCAGCACAGAAAACATCTCCCATCGCGTTCTAGAGGCTGCAAGGAGGTCTGCCGAGTGTTTTGCAAGAAGAGAAAGAAAGTTGTCCAAAACAGCTTGCAAAGACGATTCTGCTGCTCACATTGCTCTGCGGTGTGCGCCTTCTGCCCAAAGAGGCCCGGGAGCGGTGCTCAGCTCTGCAGAGCACCGCATCTTCGTCTTTAGCCTCTCTTCTGGTCTACATCTTAGCAAAAAGCTTTTCCACTGTGTCGGGCAAGGAGAAACTGTGCCAGCACAGAAAACATCTCCCATCGTGTTCTAGAGGCTGCACCGAGGTCTGCCGAGTGTTTTGCAAGAAGAGAAAGCAAGTTGTCCAAAACAGCTTGCAATCGAATGCTCATGTGAATAGAAAAGGCAGGAGAGTGGTCAGGTACTGTTTTCTCTCAGTTGGCAAGCTGCGCACACAATCGCAGTGTTGTACAGCTTGTTTCATCACCTTTGCGAAGCTGCCGCTCTCTCCGGCTCCCGGAGAGGAAGAAGCTGCTTCTTCGCGCAAAGACGATTCTGCTGCTCACAGTGCTCTGCAGTGTGTGTCTTCTGCCGAAAGAGGTCCGGGAGCTGTGCTCAGCTCTGCAGAGCACCGTATCTTCGTCTTTAGCCTCTCTTCTCCTTTACATCTTAGCAAAAAACTTTTCCACTCTGTCTGGCAAGGAGAAACTGTGCCAGCACAGAAAACATCTCCCATCGTGTTCTAGAGGCTGCACGGAGGTCTGCCGAGTGTTTTGCAAGAAGAGAAAGAAAGTTGTCCAAAACAGCTTGCAATCGAATGTTCATGTGAATAGAAAAGGCAGGAGAGTGGTCAGGTACTGTTTTCTCTCAGTTGGCAAGCTGCGCACACAATCGCAGTGTTGTACAGCTTGTTTCATCACCTTTGCGAAGCTGCCGCTCTCTCCGGCTCCCGGAGACGAAGAAGCTGCTTCTTCGCGCAAAGACGATTCTGCTGCTCACAGTGCTCTGCAGTGTGTGTCTTCTGCCGAAAGAGGACCGGGAGCTGTGTTTAGCTCTGCAGAGCACCGTACCTTCGTCTTTAGCGTCTCTTCTCCTTTACATCTTAGCAAAAAGCTTTTCCAATGTCTGGCTAGGAGAAACTGTGCCAGCACAGAAAACATCTCCCATCGTGTTCTAGAAGCTGCACGGAGGTCTGCCGAGTGTTTTGCAAGAAGAGAAAGAAAGTTGTCCAAAACAGCTTGCAATCGAATGCTCATGTGAATAGAAAAGGCAGGAGAGTGGTCAGGTACTGTTTTCTCTCACTTGGCAAGCTGCGCACACAATCGCAGAGTTGTACAGCTTGTTTCATCACCTTTGCGAACTTGCCGCTCTCTCCGGCTACCGGAGACGAAGAAGCTGCTTCTTCGCGCAAAGACGATTCTGCTGCTCACAGTGCTCTGCAGTGTGTGTCTTCTGGCGAAAGAGGTCCGGGAGCGGTGCTTAGCTCTGCAGAGCTCCGTATCTTCGTCTTTAGCGTCTCTTCTCCTTTACATCTTAGCAAAAAGCTTTTCCGCTGTGTCGGGCAAGGAGAAACTGTGCCAGCACAGAAAACATCTCCCATCGTGTTCTAGAGGCTGCACGGAGGTCTGCCGAGTGTTTTGCAAGAAGAGAAAGAAAGTTGTCCAAAACAGCTTGCAATCGAATGCTCATGTGAATAGAAAAGGCAGGAGAGTGGTCAGGTACTGTTTTCTCTCAGTTGGCAGGCTGCGCACAAAATCGCAGTGTTGTACAGCTTGTTTCATCACCTTTGCGAAGCTGCCGCTCTCTCCGGCACCCGGAGGCGAAGAAGCTGCTTCTTCGCGCAAAGACGATTCTGCCGCTCACAGTGCTCTGCGGTGTGCGCCTTCTGCCCAAAGAGGCCCGGGAGCGGTGCTCAGCTCTGCAGAGCACCGCATCTTCCTCTTTAGCCTCTCTTCTCGTCTACATCTTAGCAAAAAGCTTTTCCACTCTGTCTGGCAAGGAGAAACTGTGCCAGCACAGAAAACATCTCCCATCGCGTTCTAGAGGCTGCAAGGAGGTCTGCCGAGTGTTTTGCAAGAAGAGAAAGAAAGTTGTCCAAAACAGCTTGCAATCGAATGTTCATGTGAATAGAAAAGGCAGGAGAGTGGTCAGGTACTGTTTTCTCTCAGTTGGCAAGCTGCGCACACAATCGCAGTGTTGTACAGCTTGTTTCATCACCTTTGCCAAGTTGCCGCTCTCTCCGGCTCGCGAATACGAAGAAGCTACTTCTTCGCGCAAAGACGATTCTGCCGCTCACAGTGCTCTGCGGTGTGTGTCTTATGCGGAAAGAGGCCCGGGAGCTGTGCTTAGCTCTGCAGAGCACCGTACCTTCGTCTTTTGCCTTTCTTCTCGTCTACATCTTAGCAAAAAGCTTTTCCACTCTGTCTGGCAAGGAGAAACTGTGCCAGCACACAAAACATCTCCCATCGTGTTCTAGAGGCTGCACGGAGGTCTTCCGAGTGTTTTGCAAGAAGAGAAAGAAAGTTGTCCATACAGCTTGCAATCGAATGTTCATGTGAATAGAAAAGGCAGGAGAGTGGTCAGGTACTGTTTTCTCTCAGTTGGCAAGCTGCGCACACAATCGCAGTGTTGTACAGCTTGTTTCATCACCTTTGCGAACTTGCCGCTCTCTCCGGCTCCCGGAGACGAAGAAGCTGCTTCTTCGCGCAAAGACGATTCTGCCGCTCACAGTACTCTGCGGTGTGTGTCTTCTGCCGAAAGAGGTCCAGTAGCTGTGCTTAGCACTGCAGAGCACCGTACCTTCGTCTTTAGCCTCTCTTCTCGTCTACATCTTAGCAAAAAGCTTTTCCACTGTGTCGGGCAAGGAGAAACTGTGCCAGCACAGAAAACATCTCCCATCGTGTTCTAGAGGCTGCACGGAGGTCTGCCGAGTGTTTTGCAAGAAGAGAAAGAAAGTTGTCCAAAACAGCTTGCAATCGAATGCTCATGTGAATAGAAAAGGCAGGAGAGTGGTCAGGTACTGTTTTCTCTTAGTTGGCAAGCTGCGCACACAATCGCAGTGTTGTACAGCTTGTTTCATCACCTTTGCGAAGTTGCCGCTCTCTCCGGCTCCCGGAGACGAAGAAGCTGCTTCTTCGCGCAAAGACGATTCTGCCGCTCACAGTGCTCTGCGGTGTGCGCCTTCTGCCCAAAGAGGCCCGGGAGCGGTGCTCAGCTCTGCAGAGCACCGTACCTTCGTCTTTAGCGTCTCTTCTCCTTTACATCTTAGCAAAAAGCTTTTCCACTGTGTCGGGCAAGGAGAAACTGTGCCAGCACAGAAAACATCTCCCATCGCGTTCTAGAGGCTGCAAGGAGGTCTGCCGAGTGTTTTGCAAGAAGAGAAAGAAAGTTGTCCAAAACAGCTTGCAAAGACGATTCTGCTGCTCACATTGCTCTGCGGTGTGCGCCTTCTCCCAAAGAGGCCCGGGAGCGGTGCTCAGCTCTGCAGAGCACCGCATCTTCGTCTTTAGCCTCTCTTCTCGTCTACATCTTAGCAGAAAGCTTTTCCACTGTGTCGGGCAAGGAGAAACTGTGCCAGCACAGAAAACATCTCCCATCGTGTTCTAGAGGCTGCACGGAGGTCTGCCGAGTGTTTTGCAAGAAGAGAAAGCAAGTTGTCCAAAACAGCTTGCAATCGAATGTTCATGTGAATAGAAAAGGCAGGAGAGTGGTCAGGTACTGTTTTCTCTCACTTGGCAAGCTGCGCACACAATCGCAGTGTTGTACAGCTTGTTTCATCACCTTTGCGAAGTTGCCGCTCTCTCCGGCTCCCGGAGACGAAGAAGCTGCTTTTTCGCGCAAAGACGATTCTGCTGCTCACAGTGCTCTGCAGTGTGTGTCTTCGGCCGAAAGTGGTTCGGGAGCTGTGTTTAACTCTGCAGAGCACCGTACCTTCGTCTTTAGCGTCTCTTCTCCTTTACATCTTAGCAAAAAGCTTTTCCACTCTGTCTGGCTAGGAGAAACTGTGCCAGCACAGAAATCCTCTCGCATATTGTTCTAGAAGCTGCACGGAGTTCTGCCGAGTGTTTTGCAAGAAGAGAAAGAAAGTTGTCCAAAACAGCTTGCAATCGAATGTTCATGTGACTAGAAAAGGCAGGAGAGTGGTCAGGTACTGTTTTCTCTCAGTTGGCAAGCTGCGCACACAATCGCAGTGTTGTACAGCTTGTTTCATCACCTTTGCGAAGTTGCCGCTCTCTCCGGCTCCCGGAGACGAAGAAGCTGCTTCTTCGCGCAAAGACGATTCTGCCGCTCACAGTGCTCTGCAGAGTGTGTCTTCTGCCGAAAGCGGTCCGGGAGCTGTGCTTAGCTCTGCAGAGCACTGTACCTTCGTCTTTAGCGTCTCTTCTCCTTTACATCTTAGCAAAAAGCTTTTCCACTCTGTCTGGCTAGGAGAAACTGTGCCAGCACAGAAAACATCTCCCATCGTGTTCTAGAAGCTGCACGGAGGTCTGCCGAGTGTTTTGCAAGAAGAGAAAGAAAGTTTTCCAAAACAGCTTGCAATCGAATGCTCATGTGAATAGAAAAGGCAGGAGAGTGGTCAGGTACTGTTTTCTCTCAGTTGGCAAGCTGCGCACACAATCGCAGTGTTGTACAGCTTGTTTCATCACCTTTGCGAAGTTGCCGCTCTCTCCGGCTCCCGGAGACGAAGAAGCTGCTTCTTCGCGCAAAGACGATTCTGCTGCTCACAGTGCTCTGCGGTGTGCGCCTTCAGCCCAAAGAGGCCCGGGAGCGGTGCTCAGCTCTGCAGAGCACCGTACCTTCGTCTTTAGCCTCTCTTCTCGTCTACATCTTAGCAAAAAGCTTTTCCACTATGTCGGGCAAGGAGAAACTGTGCCAGCACAGAAAACATCTCCCATCGTGTTCTAGAGGCTGCACGGAGGTCTGCCGAGTGTTTTGCAAGAAGAGAAAGAAAGTTGTCCAAAACAGCTTGCAATCGAATGCTCATGTGAATAGAAATGGCAGGAGAGTGGTCAGGTACTGTTTTCTTTCAGTTGGCAAGCTGCGCACACAATCGCAGTGTTGTACAGCTTGTTTCATCACCTTTGCGAAGCTGCCGCTCTCTCCGGCTCCCGGAGACGAAGAAGCTGCTTCTTCGCGCAAAGACGATTCTGCCGCTCACAGTGCTCTGCAGAGTGTGTCTTCTGCCGAAAGCGGTCCGGGAGCTGTCCTCAGCTCTGCAGAACCCCGTATCTTCGTCTTTAGCGTCTCTTCTCCTTTACATCTTAGCAAAAAGCTTTTCCGCTGTGTCGAGCAAGGAGAAACTGTGCCAGCACAGAAAACATCTCCCATCGTGTTCGAGAGGCTGCACGGAGGTCTGCCGAGTGTTTTGCAAGAAGAGAAAGAAAGTTGTCCAAAACAGCTTGCAATCGAATGCTCATGTGAATAGAAAAGGCAGGAGAGTGGTCAGGTACTGTTTTCTCTCAGTTGGCAGGCTGCGCACAAAATCGCAGTGTTGTACAGCTTGTTTCATCACCTTTGCGAAGCTGCCGCTCTCTCCGGCACCCGGAGGCGAAGAAGCTGCTTCTTCGCGCAAAGACGATTCTGCCGCTCACAGTGCTCTGCGGTGTGCGCCTTCTGCCCAAAGAGGCCCGGGAGCGATGCTCAGCTCTGCAGAGCACTGTACCTTCGTCTTTAGCCTCTCTTCTCGTCTACATCTTAGCAAAAAGCTTTTCCACTCTGTCTGGCAAGGAGAAACTATGCCAGCACAGAAAACATCTCCCATCGTGTTCTAGAGGCTGCACCGAGGTCTGCCGAGTTTTTTGCAAGAAGAGAAAGAAAGTTGTCCAAAACAGCTTGCAATCGAATGTTCATGTGAATAGAAAAGGCAGGAGAGTGGTCAGGTACTGTTTTCTCTCAGTTGGCAAGCTGCGCACACAATCGCAGTGTTGTACAGCTTGTTTCATCACCTTTGCGAAGTTGCCGCTCTCTCCGGCTCCCGGAGACGAAGAAGCTGCTTCTTCGCGCAAAGACGATTCTGCCGCTCACAGTGCTCTGCGGTGTGCGCCTTCTGCCCAAAGAGGCCCGGGAGCGGTGCTCAGCTCTGCAGAGCACCGTACCTTCGTCTTTAGCCTCTCTTCTCGTCTACATCTTAGCAAAAAGCTTTTCCACTCTGTCTGGCAAGGAGAAACTGTGCCAGCACAGAAAACATCTCCCATCGTGTTCTAGAAGCTGCACGGAGGTCTGCCGAGTGTTTTGCAAGAAGAGAAAGCAAGTTGTCCAAAACAGCTTGCAATCGAATGTTCATGTGAATAGAAAAGGCAGGAGAGTGGTCAGGTACTGTTTTCTCTCACTTGGCAAGCTGCGCACACAATCGCAGTGTTGTACAGCTTGTTTCGTCACCTTTGCGAACTTGCCGCTCTCTCCGGCTCCCGGAGACGAAGAAGCTGCTTCTTCGCGCAAAGACGATTCTGCTGCTCACCGTGCTCTGCGGTGTGCGGCTTCTGCCCAAAGAGGTCCGGGAGCGGTGCTCAGCTCTGCAGAGCACCGCATCTTCGTCTTTAGCCTCTCTTCTCCTTTACATCTTAGCAAAAAGCTTTTCCACTGTGTCGGGCAAGGAGAAACTGTGCCAGCACAGAAAACATCTCCCATCGTGTTCTAGAAGCTGCACGGAGGTCTGCCGAGTGTTTTGCAAGAAGAGAAAGAAAGTTGTCCAAAACAGCTTGCAAGCGAATGCTCATGTGAATAGAAAAGGCAGGAGAGTGGTCAGGTACTGTTTTCTCTCAGTTGGCAAGCTGCGCACACAATCGCAGTGTTGTACAGCTTGTTTCATCACCTTTGCGAAGTTGCCGCTCTCTCCGGCCCCCGGAGGCGAAGAAGCTGCTTCTTCGCGCAAAGACGATTCTACCGCTCACAGTGCTCTGCGGTGTGCGCCTTCTGCCCAAAGAGGCCCGGGAGCGATGCTCAGCTCTGCAGAGCACAGTACCTTCGTCTTTAGCCTCTCTTCTCGTCTACATCTTAGCAAAAAGCTTTTCCACTCTGTCTGGCAAGGAGAAACTATGCCAGCACAGAAAACATCTCCCATCGTGTTCTAGAGGCTGCACCGAGGTCTGCCGAGTGTTTTGCAAGAAGTAAAAGCAAGTTGTCCAAAACAGCTTGCAATCGAATGCTCATGTGAATAGAAAAGGCAGGAGAGTGGTCAGGTACTGTTTTCTCTCAGTTGGCAAGCTGCGCACACAATCGCAGTGTTGTACAGCTTGTTTCATCACCTTTGCGAAGTTGCCGCTCTCTCCGGCTCCCGGAGACGAAGAAGCTGCTTCTTCGCGCAAAGACGATTCTGCTGCTCACAGTGCTCTGCGGTGTGCGCCTTCAGCCCAAAGAGGCCCGGGAGCGGTGCTCAGCTCTGCAGAGCACTGTACCTTCGTCTTTAGCCTCTCTTCTCGTCTACATCTTAGCAAAAAGCTTTTCCACTATGTCGGGCAAGGAGAAACTGTGCCAGCACAGAAAACATCTCCCATCGTGTTCTAGAGGCTGCACGGAGGTCTGCCGAGTGTTTTGCAAGAAGAGAAAGAAAGTTGTCCAAAACAGCTTGCAATCGAATGCTCATGTGAATAGAAATGGCAGGAGAGTGGTCAGGTACTGTTTTCTTTCAGTTGGCAAGCTGCGCACACAATCGCAGTGTTGTACAGCTTGTTTCATCACCTTTGCGAAGCTGCCGCTCTCTCCGGCTCCCGGAGACGAAGAAGCTGCTTCTTCGCGCAAAGACGATTCTGCCGCTCACAGTGCTCTGCAGAGTGTGTCTTCTGCCGAAAGCGGTCCGGGAGCTGTCCTCAGCTCTGCAGAGCCCCGTATCTTCGTCTTTAGCGTCTCTTCTCCTTTACATCTTAGCAAAAAGCTTTTCCGCTGTGTCGAGCAAGGAGAAACTGTGCCAGCACAGAAAACATCTCCCATCGTGTTCGAGAGGCTGCACGGAGGTCTGCCGAGTGTTTTGCAAGAAGAGAAAGAAAGTTGTCCAAAACAGCTTGCAATCGAATGCTCATGTGAATAGAAAAGGCAGGAGAGTGGTCAGGTACTGTTTTCTCTCAGTTGGCAGGCTGCGCACAAAATCGCAGTGTTGTACAGCTTGTTTCATCACCTTTGCGAAGCTGCCGCTCTCTCCGGCACCCGGAGGCGAAGAAGCTGCTTCTTCGCGCAAAGACGATTCTGCCGCTCACAGTGCTCTGCGGTGTGCGCCTTCTGCCCAAAGAGGCCCGGGAGCGATGCTCAGCTCTGCAGAGCACTGTACCTTCGTCTTTAGCCTCTCTTCTCGTCTACATCTTAGCAAAAAGCTTTTCCACTCTGTCTGGCAAGGAGAAACTATGCCAGCACAGAAAACATCTCCCATCGTGTTCTAGAGGCTGCACCGAGGTCTGCCGAGTTTTTTGCAAGAAGAGAAAGAAAGTTGTCCAAAACAGCTTGCAATCGAATGTTCATGTGAATAGAAAAGGCAGGAGAGTGGTCAGGTACTGTTTTCTCTCAGTTGGCAAGCTGCGCACACAATCGCAGTGTTGTACAGCTTGTTTCATCACCTTTGCCAAGTTGCCGCTCTCTCCGGCTCCCGGAGACGAAGAAGCTGCTTCTTCGCGCAAAGACGATTCTGCCGCTCACAGTGCTCTGCGGTGTGCGCCTTCTGCCCAAAGAGGCCCGGGAGCGGTGCTCAGCTCTGCAGAGCACCGTACCTTCGTCTTTAGCCTCTCTTCTCGTCTACATCTTAGCAAAAAGCTTTTCCACTCTGTCTGGCAAGGAGAAACTGTGCCAGCACAGAAAACATCTCCCATCGTGTTCTAGAAGCTGCACGGAGGTCTGCCGAGTGTTTTGCAAGAAGAGAAAGCAAGTTGTCCAAAACAGCTTGCAATCGAATGTTCATGTGAATAGAAAAGGCAGGAGAGTGGTCAGGTACTGTTTTCTCTCAGTTGGCAAGCTGCGCACACAATCGCAGTGTTGTACAGCTTGTTTCGTCACCTTTGCGAACTTGCCGCTCTCTCCGGCTCCCGGAGACGAAGAAGCTGCTTCTTCGCGCAAAGACGATTCTGCTGCTCACCGTGCTCTGCGGTGTGCGGCTTCTGCCCAAAGAGGTCCGGGAGCGGTGCTCAGCTCTGCAGAGCACCGCATCTTCGTCTTTAGCGTCTCTTCTCCTTTACATCTTAGCAAAAAGCTTTTCCACTGTGTCGGGCAAGGAGAAACTGTGCCAGCACAGAAAACATCTCCCATCGTGTTCTAGAAGCTGCACGGAGGTCTGCCGAGTGTTTTGCAAGAAGAGAAAGAAAGTTGTCCAAAACAGCTTGCAAGCGAATGCTCATGTGAATAGAAAAGGCAGGAGAGTGGTCAGGTACTGTTTTCTCTCAGTTGGCAAGCTGCGCACACAATCGCAGTGTTGTACAGCTTGTTTCATCACCTTTGCGAAGTTGCCGCTCTCTCCGGCCCCCGGAGGCGAAGAAGCTGCTTCTTCGCGCAAAGACGATTCTACCGCTCACAGTGCTCTGCGGTGTGCGCCTTCTGCCCAAAGAGGCCCGGGAGCGATGCTCAGCTCTGCAGAGCACAGTACCTTCGTCTTTAGCCTCTCTTCTCGTCTACATCTTAGCAAAAAGCTTTTCCACTCTGTCTGGCAAGGAGAAACTATGCCAGCACAGAAAACATCTCCCATCGTGTTCTAGAGGCTGCACCGAGGTCTGCCGAGTGTTTTGCAAGAAGTAAAAGCAAGTTGTCCAAAACAGCTTGCAATCGAATGCTCATGTGAATAGAAAAGGCAGGAGAGTGGTCAGGTACTGTTTTCTCTCAGTTGGCAAGCTGCGCACACAATCGCAGTGTTGTACAGCTTGTTTCATCACCTTTGCGAAGTTGCCGCTCTCTCCGGCTCCCGGAGACGAAGAAGCTGCTTCTTCGCGCAAAGACGATTCTGCTGCTCACAGTGCTCTGCGGTGTGCGCCTTCAGCCCAAAGAGGCCCGGGAGCGGTGCTCAGCTCTGCAGAGCACTGTACCTTCGTCTTTAGCCTCTCTTCTCCTCTACATCTTAGCAAAAAGCTTTTCCACTCTGTCTGGCAAGGAGAAACTGTGCCAGCACAGAAAACATCTCCCATCGTGTTCTAGAGGCTGCACGGAGGTCTGCCGAGTGTTTTGCAAGAAGAGAAAGAAAGTTGTCCAAAACAGCTTGCAATCGAATGCTCATGTGAATAGAAAAGGCAGGAGAGTGGTCAGGTACTGTTTTCTTTCAGTTGGCCAGCTGCGCACACAATCGCAGTGTTGTACAGCTTGTTTCATCACCTTTGCGAAGCTGCCGCTCTCTCCGGCTCCCGGAGACGAAGAAGCTGCTTCTTCGCGCAAAGACGATTCTGCCGCTCACAGTGCTCTGCAGAGTGTGTCTTCTGCCGAAAGCGGTCCGGGAGCTGTGCTCAGCTCTGCAGAGCCCCGTATCTTCGTCTTTAGCGTCTCTTCTCCTTTACATCTTAGCAAAAAGCTTTTCCGCTGTGTCGAGCAAGGAGAAACTGTGCCAGCACAGAAAACATCTCCCATCGTGTTCTAGAGGCTGCACGGAGGTCTGCCGAGTGTTTTGCAAGAAGAGAAAGAAAGTTGTCCAAAACAGCTTGCAATCGAATGCTCATGTGAATAGAAAAGGCAGGAGAGTGGTCAGGTACTGTTTTCTCTCAGTTGGCAAGCTGCGCACACAATCGCAGTGTTGTACAGCTTGTTTCTTCACCTTTGCGAAGTTGCCGCTCTCTCCGGCCCCCGGAGGCGAAGAAGCTGCTTCTTCGCGCAAAGACGATTCTGCCGCTCACAGTGCTCTGCGGTGTGCGCCTTCTGCCCAAAGAGGCCCGGGAGCGATGCTCAGCTCTGCAGAGCACTGTACCTTCGTCTTTAGCCTCTCTTCTCGTCTACATCTTAGCAAAAAGCTTTTCCACTCTGTCTGGCAAGGAGAAACTGTGCCAGCACAGAAAACATCTCCCATCGTGTTCTAGAGGCTGCACGGAGGTCTGCCGAGTGTTTTGCAAGAAGAGAAAGAAAGTTTTCCAAAACAGCTTGCAATCGAATGCTCATGTGAATAGAAAAGGCAGGAGAGTGGTCAGGTACTGTTTTCTCTCAGTTGGCAAGCTGCGCACACAATCGCAGTGTTGTACAGCTTGTTTCATCACCTTTGCGAAGTTGCCGCTCTCTCCGGCTCCCGGAGACGAAGAAGCTGCTTCTTCGCGCAAAGACGATTCTGCCGCTCCCAGTGCTCTGCGGTGTGCGGCTTCTGCCCAAAGAGGTCCGGGAACGGTGCTCAGCTCTGCAGAGCACCGCATCTTCGTCTTTAGCCTCTCTTCTCGTCTACATCTTAGCAAAAAGCTTTTCCACTCTGTCTTGCAAGGAGAAACTGTGCCAGCCAGAAAACATCTCCCATCGTGTTCTAGAAGCTGCACGGAGTTCTGCCGAGTGTTTTGCAAGAAGAGAAAGCAAGTTGTCCAAAACAGCTTGCAATCGAATGCTCATGTGAATAGAAAAGGCAGGAGAGTGGTCAGGTACTGTTTTCTCTCAGTTGGCAAGCTGCGCACACAATCGCAGTGTTGTACAGCTTGTTTCATCACCTTTGCGGAGCTGCCGCTCTCTCCGGCTCCCGGAGACGAAGAAGCTGCTTCTTCGCGCAAAGACGATTCTGCCGCTCACAGTGCTCTGCAGTGTGTGTCTTCTGCCGAAAGAGGTCCGGGAGCGGTGCTCAGCTCTGCAGAGCGCCGTATCTTCGTCTTTAGCGTCTCTTCTCCTTTACATCTTAGCAAAAAGCTTTTCCGCTGTGTCGGGCAAGGAGAAACTGTGCCAGCACAGAAAACATCTCCCATCGTGTTCTAGAGGCTGCACGCAGGTCTGCCGAGTGTTTTGCAAGAAGAGAAAGAAAGTTGTCCAAAACAGCTTGCAATCGAATGCTCATGTGAATAGAAAAGGCAGGAGAGTGGTCAGGTACTGTTTTCTCTCAGTTGGCAAGCTGCGCACAAAATCGCAGTGTTGTACAGCTTGTTTCATCACCTTTGCGAAGCTGCCGCTCTCTCCGGCTCCCGGAGACGAAGAAGCTGCTTCTTCGCGCAAAGACGATTCTGCTGCTCACAGTGCTCTGCAGTGTATGTCTTCTGCCCAAAGAGGCCCGGGAGCGATGCTCAGCTCTGCAGAGCACTGTACCTTCGTCTTTAGCCTCTCTTCTCGTCTACATCTTAGCAAAAAGCTTTTCAACTCTGTCTGGCTAGGAGAAACTGTGCCAGCACAGAAAACATCTCCCATCGTGTTCTAGAAGCTGCACGGAGGTCTGCCGAGTGTTTTGCAAGAAGAGAAAGAAAGTTGTCCAAAACAGCTTGCAATCGAATGCTCATGTGAATAGAAAAGGCAGGAGAGTGGTCAGGTACTGTTTTCTCTCAGTTGGCCAGCTGCGCACACAATCGCAGTGTTGTACAGCTTGTTTCATCACCTTTGCGAAGCTGCCGCTCTCTCCGGCTCCCGGAGACGAAGAAGCTGCTTCTTCGCGCAAAGACGATTCTGCTGCTCACAGTGCTCTGCAGTGTGTGTCTTCTGGCGAAAGAGGTCCGGGAGCGGTGCTCAGCTCTGCAGAGCGCCGTATCTTCGTCTTTAGCGTCTCTTCTCCTTTACATCTTAGCAAAAAGCTTTTCCGCTGTGTCGGGCAAGGAGAAACTGTGCCAGCACAGAAAACATCTCCCATCGTGTTCTAGAGGCTGCACGCAGGTCTGCCGAGTGTTTTGCAAGAAGAGAAAGAAAGTTGTCCAAAACAGCTTGCAATCGAATGCTCATGTGAATAGAAAAGGCAGGAGAGTGGTCAGGTACTGTTTTCTCTCAGTTGGCAGGCTGCGCACACAATCGCAGTGTTGTACAGCTTGTTTCATCACCTTTGCGAAGCTGCCGCTCTCTCCGGCTCCCGTAGACGAAGAAGCTGCTTCTTCGCGCAAAGACGATTCTGCCGCTCACAGTGCTCTGCGGTGTGCGCCTTCTGCCCAAAGAGGCCCGGGAGCGATGCTCAGCTCTGCAGAGCACTGTACCTTCGTCTTTAGCCTCTCTTCTCGTCTACATCTTAGCAAAAAGCTTTTCCACTCTGTCTGGCTAGGAGAAACTGTGCCAGCACAGAAAACATCTCCCATCGTGTTCTAGAGGCTGCACGGAGGTCTGCCGAGTGTTTTGCAAGAAGAGAAAGAAAGTTGTCCAAAACAGCTTGCAATCGAATGCTCATGTGAATAGAAAAGGCAGGAGAGTGGTCAGGTACTGTTTTCTCTCAGTTGGCAAGCTGCGCACACAATCGCAGTGTTGTACAGCTTGTTTCATCACCTTTGCGAAGTTGCCGCTCTCTCCGGCTCCCGGAGACGAAGAAGCTGCTTCTTCGCGCAAAGACGATTCTGCCGCTCACAGTGCTCTGCGGGGTGCGGCTTCTGCCCAAAGAGGCCCGGGAGCGGTGCTCAGCTCTGCAGAGCACCGTACCTTCGTCTTTAGCCTCTCTTCTCGTCTACATCTTAGCAAAAAGCTTTTCCACTGTGTCGGGCAAGGAGAAACTGTGCCAGCACAGAAAACATCTCCCATCGTGTTCTAGAGGCTGCACGGAGGTCTGCCGAGTGTTTTGCAAGAAGTAAAAGAAAGTTGTCCAAAACAGCTTGCAATCGAATGCTCATGTGAATAGAAAAGGCAGGAGAGTGGTCAGGTACTGTTTTCTCTCACTTGGCAAGCTGCGCACACAATCGCAGTGTTGTACAGCTTGTTTCTTCACCTTTGCGAAGTTGCCGCTCTCTCCGGCTCCCGGAGACGAAGAAGCTGCTTCTTCGCGCAAAGACGATTCTGCCGCTCACAGTGCTCTGCGGTGTGCGGCTTCTGCCCAAAGAGGTCCGGGAACGGTGCTCAGCTCTGCAGAGCACCGCATCTTCGTCTTTAGCCTCTCTTCTCGTCTACATCTTAGCAAAAAGCTTTTCCACTCTGTCTGGCAAGGAGAAACTGTGCCAGCACAGAAAACATCTCCCATCGTGTTCTAAAAGCTGCACGGAGGTCTGCCGAGTGTTTTGCAAGAAGAGAAAGAAAGTTGTCCAAAACAGCTTGCAATCGAATGCTCATGTGAATAGAAAAGGCAGGAGAGTGGTCAGGTACTGTTTTCTCTCACTTGGCAAGCTGCGCACACAATCGCAGTGTTGTACAGCTTGTTTCATCACCTTTGCGAAGCTGCCGCTCTCTCCGGCTCCCGGAGACGAAGAAGCTGCTTCTTCGCGCAAAGACGATTCTGCTGCTCACAGTGCTCTGCAGTGTATGTCTTCTGCCCAAAGAGGCCCGGGAGCGATGCTCAGCTCTGCAGAGCACTGTACCTTCGTCTTTAGCCTCTCTTCTCGTCTACATCTTAGCAAAAAGCTTTTCAACTCTGTCTGGCTAGGAGAAACTGTGCCAGCACAGAAAACATCTCCCATCGTGTTCTAGAAGCTGCACGGAGTTCTGCCGAGTGTTTTGCAAGAAGAGAAAGAAAGTTGTCCAAAACAGCTTGCAATCGAATGCTCATGTGAATAGAAAAGGCAGGAGAGTGGTCAGGTACTGTTTTCTCTCAGTTGGCCAGCTGCGCCCACAATCGCAGTGTTGTACAGCTTGTTTCATCACCTTTGCGAAGCTGCCGCTCTCTCCGGCTCCCCGAGACGAAGAAGCTGCTTCTTCGCGCAAAGACGATTCTGCTGCTCACAGTGCTCTGCAGTGTGTGTCTTCTGGCGAAAGAGGTCCGGGAGCGGTGCTCAGCTCTGCAGAGCGCCGTATCTTCGTCTTTAGCGTCTCTTCTCCTTTACATCTTTGCAAAAAGCTTTTCCGCTGTGTCGGGCAAGGAGAAACTGTGCCAGCACAGAAAACATCTCCCATCGTGTTCTAGAAGCTGCACGGAGTTCTGCCGAGTGTTTTGCAAGAAGAGAAAGCAAGTTGTCCAAAACAGCTTCCAATCGAATGTTCATGTGAATAGAAAAGGCAGGAGAGTGGTCAGGTACTGTTTTCTCTCAGTTGGCCAGCTGCGCACACAATCGCAGTGTTGTACAGCTTGTTTCATCACCTTTGCGAAGCTGCCGCTCTCTCCGGCTCCCGGAGACGAAGAAGCTGCTTCTTCGCGCAAAGACGATTCTGCCGCTCACAGTGCTCTGCAGTGTATGTCTTCTGCCCAAAGAGGCCCGGGAGCGATGCTCAGCTCTGCAGAGCACTGTACCTTCGTCTTTAGCCTCTCTTCTCGTCTACATCTTAGCAAAAAGCTTTTCCACTCTGTCTGGCTAGGAGAAACTGTGCCAGCACAGAAAACATCTCCCATCGTGTTCTAGCAGCTGCACGGAGGTCTGCCGAGTGTTTTGCAAGAAGAGAAAGCAAGTTGTCCAAAACAGCTTGCAATCGAATGCTCATGTGAATAGAAAAGGCAGGAGAGTGGTCAGGTACTGTTTTTTCTCAGTTGGCAAGCTGCGCACACAATCGCAGTGTTGTACAGCTTGTTTCATCACCTTTGCGAAGCTGCCGCTCTCTCCGGCTCCCGGAGACGAAGAAGCTGCTTCTTCGCGCAAAGACGATTCTGCTGCTCACAGTGCTCTGCAGTGTATGTCTTCTGCCCAAAGAGGTCCGGGAGCGATGCTCAGCTCTGCAGAGCACTGTACCTTCGTCTTTAGCCTCTCTTCTCGTCTACATCTTAGCAAAAAGCTTTTCCACTCTGTCTGGCTAGGAGAAACTGTGCCAGCACAGAAAACATCTCCCATCGTGTTCTAGAGGCTGCACGGAGGTCTTCCGAGTGTTTTGCAAGAAGAGAGAGAAAGTTGTCCAAAACAGCTTGCAATCGAATGCTCATGTGAATAGAAAAGGCAGGAGAGTGGTCAGGTACTGTTTTCTCTCAGTTGGCCAGCTGCGCCCACAATCGCAGTGTTGTACAGCTTGTTTCATCACCTTTGCGAAGCTGCCGCTCTCTCCGGCTCCCGGAGACGAAGAAGCTGCTTCTTCGCGCAAAGACGATTCTGCTGCTCACAGTGTTCTGCAGTGTGTGTCTTCTGCCGAAAGAGGTCCGGGAGCTGTGTTTAGCTCTGCAGAGCACCGTACCTTCGTCTTTAGCGTCTCTTCTCCTTTACATCTTAGCAAAAAGCTTTTCCACTCTGTCTGGCTAGGAGAAACTGTGCCAGCACAGAAAACATCTCCCATCGTGTTCTAGAAGCTGCACGGAGGTCTGCCGAGTGTTTTGCAAGAAGAGAAAGCAAGTTGTCCAAAACAGCTTGCAATCGAATGTTCATGTGAATAGAAAAGGCAGGAGAGTGGTCAGGTACTGTTTTCTCTCAGTTGGCAAGCTGCGCACACAATCGCAGTGTTGTACAGCTTGTTTCATCACCTTTGCGAAGCTGCCGCTCTCTCCGGCTCCCGGAGACGAAGAAGCTGCTTCTTCGCGCAAAGACGATTCTGCTGCTCACAGTGCTCTGCAGTGTGTGTCTTCTGCCGAAAGAGGCCCGGGAGCTGTGCTTAGCTATGCAGAGCACCGTACCTTGGTCTTTAGCCTCTCTTCTCGTCTACATCTTAGCAGAAAGCTTTTCCACTGTGTCGGGCAAGGAGAAACTGTGCCAGCACAGAAAACATCTCCCATCGTGTTCTAGAAGTTGCACGGAGGTCTGCCGAGTGTTTTGCAAGAAGAGAAAGAAAGTTGTCCAAAACAGCTTGCAAGCGAATGCTCATGTGAATAGAAAAGGCAGGAGAGTGGTCAGGTACTGTTTTCTCTCAGTTGGCAAGCTGCGCACACAATCGCAGTGTTGTACAGCTTGTTTCTTCACCTTTGCGAAGTTGCCGCTCTCTCCGGCTCCCGGAGACGAAGAAGCTGCTTCTTCGCGCAAAGACGATTCTGCCGCTCACAGTGCTCTGCGGTGTGCGCCATCTGCCCAAAGAGGTCCGGGAGCGGTGCTCAGCTCTGCAGAGCACCGTACCTTCGTCTTTAGCGTCTCTTCTCGTCTACATCTTAGCAAAAAGCTTTTCCACTCTGTCTGGCAAGGAGAAACTGTGCCAGCACAGAAAACATCTCCCATCGTGTTCTAGAGGCTGCACGGAGGTCTGCCGAGAGTTTTGCAAGAAGAGAAAGAAAGTTGTCCAAAACAGCTTGCAATCGAATGTTCATGTGAATAGAAAAGGCAGGAGAGTGGTCAGGTACTGTTTTCTCTCAGTTGGCAAGCTGCGCACACAATCGCAGTGTTGTACAGCTTGTTTCATCACCTTTGCGAAGTTGCCGCTCTCTCCGGCTCCCGGAGACGAAGAAGCTGCTTCTTCGCGCAAAGACGATTCTGCCGCTCACAGTGCTCTGCAGAGTGTGTCTTCTGCCGAAAGCGGTCCGGGAGCTGTGCTTAGCTCTGCAGAGCACTGTACCTTCGTCTTTAGCCTCTCTTCTCCTTTACATCTTAGCAAAAAGCTTTTCCACTGTGTCGGGCAAGGAGAAACTGTGCCAGCACAGAAAACATCTCCCATCGTGTTCTAGAGGCTGCACGGAGGTCTGCCGAGTGTTTTGCAAGAAGAGAAAGAAAGTTGTCCAAAACAGCTTGCAATCGAATGCTCATGTGAATAGAAAAGGCAGGAGAGTGGTCAGGTACTGTTTTCTCTCAGTTGGCAAGCTGCGCACACAATCGCAGTGTTGTACAGCTTGTTTCATCACCTTTGCGAAGTTGCCGCTCTCTCCGGCTCCCGGAGACGAAGAAGCTGCTTCTTCGCGCAAAGACGATTCTGCCGCTCACAGTGCTCTGCAGCGTGTGTCTTCTGCCAAAAGATGCCCGGGAGCTGTGCTTAGCTCTGCAGAGCACCGTACCTTCGTCTTTAGCCTCTCTTCTCGTCTACATCTTAGCAGAAAGCTTTTCCACTGTGTCGGGCAAGGAGAAACTGTGCCAGCACAGAAAACATCTCCCATCGTGTTCTAGAAGCTGCACGGAGGTCTGCCGAGTGTTTTGCAAGAAGAGAAAGAAAGTTGTCCAAAACAGCTTGCAATCGAATGCTCATGTGAATAGAAAAGGCAGGAGAGTGGTCAGGTACTGTTTTCTCTCAGTTGGCAAGCTGCGCACACAATCGCAGTGTTGTACAGCTTGTTTCTTCACCTTTGCGAAGTTGCCGCTCTCTCCGGACCCCGGAGGCGAAGAAGCTGCTTCTTCGCGCAAAGACGATTCTACCGCTCACAGTGCTCTGCGGTGTGCGCCTTCTGCCCAAAGAGGCCCGGGAGCGATGCTCAGCTCTGCAGAGCACTGTACCTTCGTCTTTAGCCTCTCTTCTCGTCTACATCTTAGCAAAAAGCTTTTCCACTCTGTCTGGCAAGGAGAAACTGTGCCAGCACAGAAAACATCTCCCATCGTGTTCTAGAGGCTGCACGGAGGTCTGCCGAGTGTTTTGCAAGAAGAGAAAGAAAGTTGTCCAAAACAGCTTGCAATCGAATGCTCATGTGAATAGAAAAGGCAGGAGAGTGGTCAGGTACTGTTTTCTCTCAGTTGGCAAGCTGCGCACACAATCGCAGTGTTGTACAGCTTGTTTCATCACCTTTGCGAAGTTGCCGCTCTCTCCGGCTCCCGGAGACGAAGAAGCTGCTTCTTCGCGCAAAGACGATTCTGCCGCTCACAGTGCTCTGCGGTGTGCGGCTTCTGCCCAAAGAGGTCCGGGAACGGTGCTCAGCTCTGCAGAGCACCGCATCTTCGTCTTTAGCCTCTCTTCTCGTCTACATCTTAGCAAAAAGCTTTTCCACTCTGTCTGGCAAGGAGAAACTGTGCCAGCACAGAAAACATCTCCCATCGTGTTCTAGAAGCTGCACGGAGTTCTGCCGAGTGTTTTGCAAGAAGAGAAAGCAAGTTGTCCAAAACAGCTTGCAATCGAATGCTCATGTGAATAGAAAAGGCAGGAGAGTGGTCAGGTACTGTTTTCTCTCAGTTGGCAAGCTGCGCACACAATCGCAGTGTTGTACAGCTTGTTTCATCACCTTTGCGAAGTTGCCGCTCTCTCCGGCTCCCGGAGACGAAGAAGCTGCTTCTTCGCGCAAAGACGATTCTGCTGCTCACAGTGCTCTGCAGTGTATGTCTTCTGCCCAAAGAGGCCCGGGAGCGATGCTCAGCTCTGCAGAGCACTGTACCTTCGTCTTTAGCCTCTCTTCTCGTCTACATCTTAGCAAAAAGCTTTTCCACTCTGTCTGGCTAGGAGAAACTGTGCCAGCACAGAAAACCTCTCCCATCGTGTTCTAGAAGCTGCACGGAGGTCTGCCGAGTGTTTTGCAAGAAGAGAAAGAAAGTTGTCCAAAACAGCTTGCAATCGAATGCTCATGTGAATAGAAAAGGCAGGAGAGTGGTCAGGTACTGTTTTCTCTCAGTTGGCAAGCTGCGCACACAATCGCAGTGTTGTACAGCTTGTTTCATCACCTTTGCGAAGCTGCCGCTCTCTCCGGCTCCCGGAGACGAAGAAGCTGCTTCTTCGCGCAAAGACGATTCTGCTGCTCACAGTGCTCTGCAGTGTATGTCTTCTGCCCAAAGAGGCCCGGGAGCGATGCTCAGCTCTGCAGAGCACTGTACCTTCGTCTTTAGCCTCTCTTCTCGTCTACATCTTAGCAAAAAGCTTTTCAACTCTGTCTGGCTAGGAGAAACTGTGCCAGCACAGAAAACATCTCCCATCGTGTTCTAGAAGCTGCACGGAGGTCTGCCGAGTGTTTTGCAAGAAGAGAAAGAAAGTTGTCCAAAACAGCTTGCAATCGAATGTTCATGTGAATAGAAAAGGCAGGAGAGTGGTCAGGTACTGTTTTCTCTCAGTTGGCCAGCTGCGCCCACAATCGCAGTGTTGTACAGCTTGTTTCATCACCTTTGAGAAGCTGCCGCTCTCTCCGGCTCCCGGAGACGAAGAAGCTGCTTCTTCGCGCAAAGACGATTCTGCTGCTCACAGTGCTCTGCAGTGTGTCTCTTCTGGCGAAAGAGGTCCGGGAGCGGTGCTCAGCTCTGCAGAGCGCCGTATCTTCGTCTTTAGCGTCTCTTCTCCTTTACATCTTAGCAAAAAGCTTTTCCACTGTGTCGGGCAAGGAGAAACTGTGCCAGCACAGAAAACATCTCCCATCGTGTTCTAGAGGCTGCACGGAGGTCTGCCGAGTGTTTTGCAAGAAGAGAAAGAAAGTTGTCCAAAACAGCTTGCAATCGAATGCTCATGTGAATAGAAAAGGCAGGAGAGTGGTCAGGTAGTGTTTTCTCTCAGTTGGCAGCTGCGCACAAAATCGCAGTGTTGTACAGCTTGTTTCATCACCTTTGCGAAGCTGCCGCTCTCTCCGGCTCCCGTAGACGAAGAAGCTGCTTCTTCGCGCAAAGACGATTCTGCCGCTCACAGTGCTCTGCGGTGTGCGCCTTCTGCCCAAAGAGGCCCGGGAGCGATGCTCAGCTCTGCAGAGCACTGTACCTTCGTCTTTAGCCTCTCTTCTCGTCTACATCTTAGCAAAAAGCTTTTCCACTCTGTCTGGCTAGGAGAAACTGTGCCAGCACAGAAAACATCTCCCATCGTGTTCTAGCAGCTGCACGGAGGTCTGCCGAGTGTTTTGCAAGAAGAGAAAGCAAGTTGTCCAAAACAGCTTGCAATCGAATGCTCATGTGAATAGAAAAGGCAGGAGAGTGGTCAGGTACTGTTTTCTCTCACTTGGCAAGCTGCGCACACAATCGCAGTGTTGTACAGCTTGTTTCTTCACCTTTGCGAAGTTGCCGCTCTCTCCGGCTCCCGGAGACGAAGAAGCTGCTTCTTCGCGCAAAGACGATTCTGCCGCTCACAGTGCTCTGCAGCGTGTGTCTTCTGCCAAAAGATGCCCGGGAGCTGTGCTTAGCTCTGCAGAGCACCGTACCTTCGTCTTTAGCCTCTCTTCTCGTCTACATCTTAGCAGAAAGCTTTTCCACTGTGTCGGGCAAGGAGAAACTGTGCCAGCACAGAAAACATCTCCCATCGTGTTCTAGAAGCTGCACGGAGGTCTGCCGAGTGTTTTGCAAGAAGAGAAAGAAAGTTGTCCAAAACAGCTTGCAATCGAATGCTCATGTGAATAGAAAAGGCAGGAGAGTGGTCAGGTACTGTTTTCTCTCACTTGGCAAGCTGCGCACACAATCGCAGTGTTGTACAGCTTGTTTCTTCACCTTTGCGAAGTTGCCGCTCTCTCCGGCTCCCGGAGACGAAGAAGCTGCTTCTTCGCGCAAAGACGATTCTGCCGCTCACAGTGCTCTGCGGTGTGCGCCATCTGCCCAAAGAGGTCCGGGAGCGGTGCTCAGCTCTGCAGAGCACCGTACCTTCGTCTTTAGCCTCTCTTCTCGTCTACATCTTAGCAAAAAGCTTTTCCACTCTGTCTGGCAAGGAGAAACTGTGCCAGCACAGAAAACATCTCCCATCGTGTTCTAGAGGCTGCACGGAGGTCTGCCGAGTGTTTTGCAAGAAGAGAAAGAAAGTTGTCCAAAACAGCTTGCAATCGAATGTTCATGTGAATAGAAAAGGCAGGAGAGTGGTCAGGTACTGTTTTCTCTCAGTTGGCAAGCTGCGCACACAATCGCAGTGTTGTACAGCTTGTTTCATCACCTTTGCGAAGTTGCCGCTCTCTCCGGCTCCCGGAGACGAAGAAGCTGCTTCTTCGCGCAAAGACGATTCTGCCGCTCACAGTGCTCTGCAGAGTGTGTCTTCTGCCGAAAGCGGTCCGGGAGCTGTGCTTAGCTCTGCAGAGCACTGTACCTTCGTCTTTAGCCTCTCTTCTCCTTTACATCTTAGCAAAAAGCTTTTCCACTGTGTCGGGCAAGGAGAAACTGTGCCAGCACAGAAAACATCTCCCATCGTGTTCTAGAGGCTGCACGGAGGTCTGCCGAGTGTTTTGCAAGAAGAGAAAGAAAGTTGTCCAAAACAGCTTGCAATCGAATGCTCATGTGAATAGAAAAGGCAGGAGAGTGGTCAGGTACTGTTTTCTCTCAGTTGGCAAGCTGCGCACACAATCGCAGTGTTGTACAGCTTGTTTCATCACCTTTGCCAAGTTGCCGCTCTCTCCGGCTCCCGGAGACGAAGAAGCTGCTTCTTCGCGCAAAGACGATTCTGCCGCTCACAGTGCTCTGCAGCGTGTGTCTTCTGCCAAAAGATGCCCGGGAGCTGTGCTTAGCTCTGCAGAGCACCGTACCTTCGTCTTTAGCCTCTCTTCTCGTCTACATCTTAGCAGAAAGCTTTTCCACTGTGTCGGGCAAGGAGAAACTGTGCCAGCACAGAAAACATCTCCCATCGTGTTCTAGAAGCTGCACGGAGGTCTGCCGAGTGTTTTGCAAGAAGAGAAAGAAAGTTGTCCAAAACAGCTTGCAATCGAATGCTCATGTGAATAGAAAAGGCAGGAGAGTGGTCAGGTACTGTTTTCTCTCAGTTGGCAAGCTGCGCACACAATCGCAGTGTTGTACAGCTTGTTTCATCACCTTTGCCAAGTTGCCGCTCTCTCCGGCTCCCGGAGACGAAGAAGCTGCTTCTTCGCGCAAAGACGATTCTACCGCTCACAGTGCTCTGCGGTGTGCGCCTTCTGCCCAAAGAGGCCCGGGAGCGATGCTCAGCTCTGCAGAGCACTGTACCTTCGTCTTTAGCCTCTCTTCTCGTCTACATCTTAGCAAAAAGCTTTTCCACTCTGTCTGGCAAGGAGAAACTGTGCCAGCACAGAAAACATCTCCCATCGTGTTCTAGAGGCTGCACGGAGGTCTGCCGAGTGTTTTGCAAGAAGAGAAAGAAAGTTGTCCAAAACAGCTTGCAATCGAATGCTCATGTGAATAGAAAAGGCAGGAGAGTGGTCAGGTACTGTTTTCTCTCAGTTGGCAAGCTGCGCACACAATCGCAGTGTTGTACAGCTTGTTTCATCACCTTTGCGAAGTTGCCGCTCTCTCCGGCTCCCGGAGACGAAGAAGCTGCTTCTTCGCGCAAAGACGATTCTGCTGCTCACAGTGCTCTGCAGTGTATGTCTTCTGCCCAAAGAGGCCCGGGAGCGATGCTCAGCTCTGCAGAGCACTGTACCTTCGTCTTTAGCCTCTCTTCTCGTCTACATCTTAGCAAAAAGCTTTTCAACTCTGTCTGGCAAGGAGAAACTGTGCCAGCACAGAAAACCTCTCCCATCGTGTTCTAGAAGCTGCACGGAGGTCTGCCGAGTGTTTTGCAAGAAGAGAAAGAAAGTTGTCCAAAACAGCTTGCAATCGAATGCTCATGTGAATAGAAAAGGCAGGAGAGTGGTCAGGTACTGTTTTCTCTCACTTGGCAAGCTGCGCACACAATCGCAGTGTTGTACAGCTTGTTTCATCACCTTTGCGAAGCTGCCGCTCTCTCCGGCTCCCGGAGACGAAGAAGCTGCTTCTTCGCGCAAAGACGATTCTGCAGCTCACAGTGCTCTGCAGTGTACGTCTTCTGCCCAAAGAGGCCCGGGAGCGATGCTCAGCTCTGCAGAGCACTGTACCTTCGTCTTTAGCCTCTCTTCTCGTCTACATCTTAGCAAAAAGCTTTTCCACTCTGTCTGGCTAGGAGAAACTGTGCCAGCACAGAAAACATCTCCCATCGTGTTCTAGAAGCTGCACGGAGTTCTGCCGAGTGTTTTGCAAGAAGAGAAAGCAAGTTGTCCAAAACAGCTTGCAATCGAATGCTCATGTGAATAGAAAAGGCAGGAGAGTGGTCAGGTACTGTTTTCTCTCACTTGGCAAGCTGCGCACACAATCGCAGTGTTGTACAGCTTGTTTCATCACCTTTGCGAAGCTGCCGCTCTCTCCGGCTCCCGGAGACGAAGAAGCTGCTTCTTCGCGCAAAGACGATTCTGCCGCTCACAGTGCTCTGCAGTGTATGTCTTCTGCCCAAAGAGGTCCGGGAGCGATGCTCAGCTCTGCAGAGCACTGTACCTTCGTCTTTAGCCTCTCTTCTCGTCTACATCTTAGCAAAAAGCTTTTCAACTCTGTCTGGCTAGGAGAAACTGTGCCAGCACAGAAAACCTCTCCCATCGTGTTCTAGAAGCTGCACGGAGGTCTGCCGAGTGTTTTGCAAGAAGAGAAAGAAAGTTGTCCAAAACAGCTTGCAATCGAATGCTCATGTGAATAGAAAAGGCAGGAGAGTGGTCAGGTACTGTTTTCTCTCACTTGGCAAGCTGCGCACACAATCGCAGTGTTGTACAGCTTGTTTCATCACCTTTGCGAAGCTGCCGCTCTCTCCGGCTCCCGGAGACGAAGAAGCTGCTTCTTCGCGCAAAGACGATTCTGCCGCTCACAGTGCTCTGCAGTGTATGTCTTCTGCCCAAAGAGGCCAGGGAGCGGTTCTCAGCTCTGCAGAGCACCGTACCTTCGTCTTTAGCCTCTCTTCTCGTCTACATCTTAGCAAAAAGCTTTTCCACTGTGTCGGGCAAGGAGAAACTGTGCCAGCACAGAAAACATCTCCCATCGTGTTCTAGAGGCTGCACGGAGGTCTGCCGAGTGTTTTGCAAGAAGAGAAAGCAAGTTGTCCAAAACAGCTTGCAATCGAATGCTCATGTGAATAGAAAAGGCAGGAGAGTGGTCAGGTACTGTTTTCTCTCACTTGGCAAGCTGCGCACACAATCGCAGTGTTGTACAGCTTGTTTCTTCACCTTTGCGAAGTTGCCGCTCTCTCCGGCTCCCGGAGACGAAGAAGCTGCTTCTTCGCGCAAAGACGATTCTGCCGCTCACAGTGCTCTGCAGCGTGTGTCTTCTGCCAAAAGATGCCCGGGAGCTGTGCTTAGCTATGCAGAGCACCGTACCTTCGTCTTTAGCCTCTCTTCTCGTCTACATCTTAGCAGAAAGCTTTTCCACTGTGTCGGGCAAGGAGAAACTGTGCCAGCACAGAAAACATCTCCCATCGTGTTCTAGAAGCTGCACGGAGGTCTGCCGAGTGTTTTGCAAGAAGAGAAAGAAAGTTGTCCAAAACAGCTTGCAAGCGAATGCTCATGTGAATAGAAAAGGCAGGAGAGTGGTCAGGTACTGTTTTCTCTCACTTGGCAAGCTGCGCACACAATCGCAGTGTTGTACAGCTTGTTTCTTCACCTTTGCGAAGTTGCCGCTCTCTCCGGCTCCCGGAGACGAAGAAGCTGCTTCTTCGCGCAAAGACGATTCTGCCGCTCACAGTGCTCTGCGGTGTGCGCCATCTGCCCAAAGAGGTCCGGGAGCGGTGCTCAGCTCTGCAGAGCACCGTACCTTCGTCTTTAGCCTCTCTTCTCGTCTACATCTTAGCAAAAAGCTTTTCCACTCTGTCTGGCAAGGAGAAACTGTGCCAGCACAGAAAACATCTCCCATCGTGTTCTAGAGGCTGCACGGAGGTCTGCCGAGTGTTTTGCAAGAAGAGAAAGAAAGTTGTCCAAAACAGCTTGCAATCGAATGTTCATGTGAATAGAAAAGGCAGGAGAGTGGTCAGGTACTGTTTTCTCTCAGTTGGCAAGCTGCGCACACAATCGCAGTGTTGTACAGCTTGTTTCATCACCTTTGCGAAGTTGCCGCTCTCTCCGGCTCCCGGAGACGAAGAAGCTGCTTCTTCGCGCAAAGGACGATTCTGCCGCTCACAGTGCTCTGCAGAGTGTGTCTTCTGCCGAAAGCGGTCCGGGAGCTGTGCTTAGCTCTGCAGAGCACTGTACCTTCGTCTTTAGCCTCTCTTCTCCTTTACATCTTAGCAAAAAGCTTTTCCACTGTGTCGGGCAAGGAGAAACTGTGCCAGCACAGAAAACATCTCCCATCGTGTTCTAGAGGCTGCACGGAGGTCTGCCGAGTGTTTTGCAAGAAGAGAAAGAAAGTTGTCCCAAAACAGCTTGCAATCGAATGCTCATGTGAATAGAAAAGGCAGGAGAGTGGTCAGGTACTGTTTTCTCTCAGTTGGCAAGCTGCGCACACAATCGCAGTGTTTGTACAGCTTGTTTCATCACCTTTGCCAAGTTGCCGCTCTCTCCGGCTCCCGGAGACGAAGAAGCTGCTTCTTCGCGCAAAGACGATTCTACCGCTCACAGTGCTCTGCGGTGTGCGCCTTCTGCCCAAAGAGGCCCGGGAGCGATGCTCAGCTCTGCAGAGCACTGTACCTTCGTCTTTAGCCTCTCTTCTCGTCTACATCTTAGCAAAAAGCTTTTCCACTCTGTCTGGCTAGGAGAAACTGTGCCAGCACAGAAAACATCTCCCATCGTGTTCTAGCAGCTGCACGGAGGTCTGCCGAGTGTTTTGCAAGAAGAGAAAGCAAGTTGTCCAAAACAGCTTGCAATCGAATGCTCATGTGAATAGAAAAGGCAGGAGAGTGGTCAGGTACTGTTTTTTCTCAGTTGGCAAGCTGCGCACACAATCGCAGTGTTGTACAGCTTGTTTCATCACCTTTGCGAAGCTGCCGCTCTCTCCGGCTCCCGGAGACGAAGAAGCTGCTTCTTCGCGCAAAGGACGATTCTGCTGCTCACAGTGCTCTGCAGTGTATGTCTTCCGCCCAAAGAGGTCCGGGAGCGATGCTCAGCTCTGCAGAGCACTGTACCTTCGTCTTTAGCCTCTCTTCTCGTCTACATCTTAGCAAAAAGCTTTTCCACTCTGTCTGGCTAGGAGAAAACTGTGCCAGCACAGAAAACATCTCCCATCGTGTTCTAGAGGCTGCACGGAGGTCTTCCGAGTGTTTTGCAAGAAGAGAGAGAAAGTTTTCCAAAACAGCTTGCAATCAAATGCTCATGTGAATAGAAAAGGCAGGAGAGTGGTCAGGTACTGTTTTCTCTCAGTTGGCAAGCTGCGCCCACAATCGCAGTGTTGTACAGCTTGTTTCATCACCTTTGCGAAGCTGCCGCTCTCTCCGGCTCCCGGAGACGAAGAAGCTGCTTCTTCGCGCAAAGACGATTCTGCTGCTCACAGTGCTCTGCAGTGTGTGTCTTCTGCCGAAAGAGGTCCGGGAGCTGTGTTAGATCTGCAGAGCACCGTACCTTCGTCTTTAGCGTCCTCTTCTCCTTTACATCTTAGCAAAAAGCTTTTCCACTCTGTCTGGCTAGGAGAAACTGTGCCAGCACAGAAAACATCTCCATCGTGTTCTAGAAGCTGCACGGAGGTCTGCCGAGTGTTTTGCAAGAAGAGAAAGCAAGTTGTCCAAAACAGCTTGCATCGAATGTTCATGTGATAGAAAAGGCAGGAGAGTGGTCAGGTACTGTTTTCTCTCAGTTGGCAAGCTGCGCACACAATCGCAGTGTTGTACAGCTTGTTTCATCACCTTTGCGAAGCTGCCGCTCTCTCCGGCTCCCGGAGACGAAGAAGCTGCTTCTTCGCGCAAAGACGATTCTGCCGCTCACAGTGCTCTGCAGTGTGTGTCTTCTGCCGAAAGAGGTCCGGGAGCTGTGTTTAGCTCTGCAGAGCACCGTACCTTGGTCTTTAGCGTCTCTTCTCCTTTACATCCAAAAAGCTTTTCCACTCTGTCTGGCTAGGAGAAACTGTGCCAGCACAGAAAACATCTCCCATCGTGTTCTAGAGGCTGCACGGAGGTCTGCCGAGTGTTTTGCAAGAAGAGAAAGAAAGTTGTCCAAAACAGCTTGCAATCGAATGTTCATGTGAATAGAAAAGGCAGGAGAGTGGTCAGGTACTGTTTTCTCTCAGTTGGCAAGCTGCGCACACAATCGCAGTGTTGTACAGCTTGTTTCATCACCTTTGCGAAGCTGCCGCTCTCTCCGGCTCCCGGAGACGAAGAAGCTGCTTCTTCGCGCAAAGACGATTCTGCTGCTCACAGTGCTCTGCGGTGTGCGCCTTCTGCCCAAAGAGGCCCGGGAGCGGTGCTCAGCTCTGCAGAGCACCGCATCTTCGTCTTTAACTTCTCTTCTCGTCTACATCTTAGCAAAAAGCTTTTCCACTGTGTCGGGCAAGGAGAAACTGTGCCAGCACAGAAAACATCTCCCATCGTGTTCTAGAGGCTGCACGGAGGTCTGCCGAGTGTTTTGCAAGAAGTAAAAGAAAGTTGTCCAAAACAGCTTGCAATCGAATGCTCATGTGAATAGAAAAGGCAGGAGAGTGGTCAGGTACTGTTTTCTCTCAGTTGGCAAGCTGCGCACACAATCGCAGTGTTGTACAGCTTGTTTCTTCACCTTTGCGAAGCTGCCGCTCTTCTCGGCTCCCGGAGACGAAGAAGCTGCTTCTTCGCGCAAAGACGATTCTGCCGCTCACAGTGCTCTGCAGCGTGTGTCTTCTGCCAAAAGATGCCCGGGAGCTGTGCTTAGCTATGCAGAGCACCGTACCTTCGTCTTTAGCCTCTCTTCTCGTCTACATCTTAGCAGAAAGCTTTTCCACTGTGTCGGGCAAGGAGAAACTGTGCCAGCACAGAAAACATCTCCCATCGTGTTCTAGAAGCTGCACGGAGGTCTGCCGAGTGTTTTGCAAGAAGAGAAAGAAAGCATTCGCTTGCAAGCGAATGCTCATGTGAATAGAAAAGGCAGGAGAGTGGTCAGGTACTGTTTTCTCTCACTTGGCAAGCTGCGCACACAATCGCAGTGTTGTACAGCTTGTTTCTTCACCTTTGCGAAGTTGCCGCTCTCTCCGGCTCCCGGAGACGAAGAAGCTGCTTCTTCGCGCAAAGACGATTCTGCCGCTCACAGTGCTCTGCGGTGTGCGCCATCTGCCCAAAGAGGTCCGGGAGCGGTGCTTAGCTCTGCAGAGAACCGTACCTTCGTCTTTAGCCTCTCTTCTCGTCTACATCTTAGCAAAAAGCTTTTCCACTCTGTCTGGCAAGGAGAAACTGTGCCAGCACAGAAAACATCTCCCATCGTGTTCTAGAAGCTGCACGGAGGTCTGCCGAGTGTTTTGCAAGAAGAGAAAGAAAGTTGTCCAAAACAGCTTGCAATCGAATGCTCATGTGAATAGAAAAGGCAGGAGAGTGGTCAGGTACTGTTTTCTCTCAGTTGGCAAGCTGCGCACACAATCGCAGTGTTGTACAGCTTGTTTCATCACCTTTGCGAAGTTGCCGCTCTCTCCGGCTCCCGGAGACGAAGAAGCTGCTTCTTCGCGCAAAGACGATTCTGCCGCTCACAGTGCTCTGCAGAGTGTGTCTTCTGCCGAAAGCGGTCCGGGAGCTGTGCTTAGCTCTGCAGAGCACTGTACATTCGTCTTTAGCCTCTCTTCTCCTTTACATCTTAGCAAAAAGCTTTTCCACTGTGTCGGGCAAGGAGAAACTGTGCCAGCACAGAAAACATCTCCCATCGTGTTCTAGAGGCTGCACGGAGGTCTGCCGAGTGTTTTGCAAGAAGAGAAAGAAAGTTGTCCAAAACAGCTTGCAATCGAATGCTCATGTGAATAGAAAAGGCAGGAGAGTGGTCAGGTACTGTTTTCTCTCAGTTGGCAAGCTGCGCACACAATCGCAGTGTTGTACAGCTTGTTTCATCACCTTTGCGAAGTTGCCGCTCTCTCCGGCTCCCGGAGACGAAGAAGCTGCTTCTTCGCGCAAAGACGATTCTGCTGCTCACTGTGCTCTGCAGTGTGTGTCTTCTGCCGAAAGAGGTCCGGGAGCTGTGTTTAGCTCTGCAGAGCACCGTACCTTCGTCTTTAGCGTCTCTTCTCCTTTACATCTTAGCAAAAAGCTTTTCCACTCTGTCTGGCTAGGAGAAACTGTGCCAGCACAGAAAACATCTCCCATCGTGTTCTAGAAGCTGCACGGAGGTCTGCCGAGAGTTTTGCAAGAAGAGAAAGCAAGTTGTCCAAAACAGCTTGCAATCGAATGTTCATGTGAATAGAAAAGGCAGGAGAGTGGTCAGGTACTGTTTTCTCTCAGTTGGCAAGCTGCGCACACAATCGCAGTGTTGTACAGCTTGTTTCATCACCTTTGCGAAGCTGCCGCTCTCTCTGGCTCCCGGAGACGAAGAAGCTGCTTCTTCGCGCAAAGACGATTCTGCCGCTCACAGTGCTCTGCAGTGTGTGTCTTCTGCCGAAAGAAGTCCGGGAGCTGTGTTTAGCTCTGCAGAGCACCGTACCTTGGTCTTTAGCGTCTCTTCTCCTTTACATCTTAGCAAAAAGCTTTTCCACTCTGTCTGGCTAGGAGAAACTGTGCCAGCACAGAAAACATCTCCCATCGTGTTCTAGAAGCTGCACGGAGGTCTGCCGAGTGTTTTGCAAGAAGAGAAAGAAAGTTGTCCAAAACAGCTTGCAATCGAATGTTCATGTGAATAGAAAAGGCAGGAGAGTGGTCAGGTACTGTTTTCTCTCAGTTGGCAAGCTGCGCACACAATCGCAGTGTTGTACAGCTTGTTTCATCACCTTTGCGAAGTTGCCGCTCTCTCCGGCTCCCGGAGACGAAGAAGCTGCTTCTTCGCGCAAAGACGATTCTGCCGCTCACAGTGCTCTGCGTGGTGCGGCTTCTGCCCAACGAGGCCCGGGAGCGGTGCTCAGCTCTGCAGAGCACCGTACCTTCGTCTTTAGCCTCTCTTCTCGTCTACATCTTAGCAAAAAGCTTTTCCACTGTGTCGGGCAAGGAGAAACTGTGCCAGCACAGAAAACATCTCCCATCGTGTTCTAGAGGCTGCACGGAGGTCTGCCGAGTGTTTTGCAAGAAGTAAAAGAAAGTTGTCCAAAACAGCTTGCAATCGAATGCTCATGTGAATAGAAAAGGCAGGAGAGTGGTCAGGTACTGTTTTCTCTCACTTGGCAAGCTGCGCACACAATCGCAGTGTTGTACAGCTTGTTTCTTCACCTTTGCGAAGTTGCCGCTCTCTCCGGCTCCCGGAGACGAAGAAGCTGCTTCTTCGCGCAAAGACGATTCTGCCGCTCACAGTGCTCTGCAGCGTGTGTCTTCTGCCAAAAGATGCCCGGGAGCTGTGCTTAGCTATGCAGAGCACCGTACCTTCGTCTTTAGCCTCTCTTCTCGTCTACATCTTAGCAAAAAGCTTTTCCACTCTGTCTGGCAAGGAGAAACTGTGCCAGCACAGAAAACATCTCCCATCGTGTTCTAGAGCCTGCACGGAGGTCTGCCGAGAGTTTTGCAAGAAGAGAAAGAAAGTTGTCCAAAACAGCTTGCAATCGAATGCTCATGTGAATAGAAAAGGCAGGAGAGTGGTCAGGTACTGTTTTTTCTCAGTTGGCAAGCTGCGCACACAATCGCAGTGTTGTACAGCTTGTTTCATCACCTTTGCGAAGCTGCCGCTCTCTCCGGCTCCCGGAGACGAAGAAGCTGCTTCTTCGCGCAAAGACGATTCTGCTGCTCACAGTGCTCTGCAGTGTATGTCTTCTGCCCAAAGAGGTCCGGGAGCGATGCTCAGCTCTGCAGAGCACTGTACCTTCGTCTTTAGCCTCTCTTCTCGTCTACATCTTAGCAAAAAGCTTTTCCACTCTGTCTGGCTAGGAGAAACTGTGCCAGCACAGAAAACATCTCCCATCGTGTTCTAGAGGCTGCACGGAGGTCTTCCGAGTGTTTTGCAAGAAGAGAGAGAAAGTTTTCCAAAACAGCTTGCAATCAAATGCTCATGTGAATAGAAAAGGCAGGAGAGTGGTCAGGTACTGTTTTCTCTCAGTTGGCCAGCTGCGCCCACAATCGCAGTGTTGTACAGCTTGTTTCATCACCTTTGCGAAGCTGCCGCTCTCTCGGGCTCCCGGAGACGAAGAAGCTGCTTCTTCGCGCAAAGACGATTCTGCTGCTCACAGTGCTCTGCAGTGTGTGTCTTCTGCCGAAAGAGGTCCGGGAGCTGTGTTAGATCTGCAGAGCACCGTACCTTCGTCTTTAGCGTCTCTTCTCCTTTACATCTTAGCAAAAAGCTTTTCCACTCTGTCTGGCTAGGAGAAACTGTGCCAGCACAGAAAACATCTCCCATCGTGTTCTAGAAGCTGCACGGAGGTCTGCCGAGTGTTTTGCAAGAAGAGAAAGCAAGTTGTCCAAAACAGCTTGCAATCGAATGTTCATGTGAATAGAAAAGGCAGGAGAGTGGTCAGGTACTGTTTTCTCTCAGTTGGCAAGCTGCGCACACAATCGCAGTGTTGTACAGCTTCTTTCATCACCTTTGCGAAGCTGCCGCTCTCTCCGGCTCCCGGAGACGAAGAAGCTGCTTCTTCGCGCAAAGACGATTCTGCTGCTCACAGTGCTCTGCAGTGTGTGTCTTCTGCCGAAAGAGGTCCGGGAGCTGTGTTTAGCTCTGCAGAGCACCGTACCTTCGTCTTTAGCCTCTCTTCTCGTCTACATCTTAGCAAAAAGCTTTTCCACTCTGTCTGGCTAGGAGAAACTGTGCCAGCACAGAAAACATCTCCCATCGTGTTCTAGAGGCTGCACGGAGGTCTGCCGAGTGTTTTGCAAGAAGAGAAAGCAAGTTGTCCAAAACAGCTTGCAATCGAATGTTCATGTGAATAGAAAAGGCAGGAGAGTGGTCAGGTACTGTTTTCTCTCAGTTGGCAAGCTGCGCACACAATCGCAGTGTTGTACAGCTTGTTTCATCACCTTTGCGAAGCTGCCGCTCTCTCCGGCTCCCGGAGACCAAGAAGCTGCTTCTTCGCGCAAAGACGATTCTGCTGCTCACAGTGCTCTGCGGTGTGCGCCTTCTGCCAAAAGAGGCCCGGGAGCGGGGCTCAGCTCTGCAGAGCACCGCATCTTCGTCTTTAACTTCTCTTCTCGTCTACATCTTAGCAAAAAGCTTTTCCACTGTGTCGGGCAAGGAGAAACTGTGCCAGCACAGAAAACATCTCCCATCGTGTTCTAGAGGCTGCACGGAGGTCTGCCGAGTGTTTTGCAAGAAGTAAAAGAAAGTTGTCCAAAACAGCTTGCAATCGAATGCTCATGTGAATAGAAAAGGCAGAAGAGTGGTCAGGTACTGTTTTCTCTCACTTGGCAAGCTGCGCACACAATCGCAGTGTTGTACAGCTTGTTTCATCACCTTTGCGAAGTTGCCGCTCTCTCCGGCTCCCGGAGACGAAGAAGCTGCTTCTTCGCGCAAAGACGATTCTGCCGCTCACAGTGCTCTGCAGCGTGTGTCTTCTGCCAAAAGATGCCCGGGAGCTGTGCTTAGCTATGCAGAGCACCGTACCTTCGTCTTTAGCCTCTCTTCTCGTCTACATCTTAGCAGAAAGCTTTTCCACTGTGTCGGGCAAGGAGAAACTGTGCCAGCACAGAAAACATCTCCCATCGTGTTCTAGAAGCTGCACGGAGGTCTGCCGAGTGTTTTGCAAGAAGAGAAAGAAAGTTGTCCAAAACAGCTTGCAATCGAATATTCATGTGAATAGAAAAGGCAGGAGAGTGGTCAGGTACTGTTTTCTCTCAGTTGGCAAGCTGCGCACACAATCGCAGTGTTGTACAGCTTGTTTCATCACCTTTGCGAAGCTGCCGCTCTCTCCGGCTCCCGGAGACCAAGAAGCTGCTTCTTCGCGCAAAGACGATTCTGCTGCTCACAGTGCTCTGCGGTGCGCGCCTTCTGCCAAAAGAGGCCCGGGAGCGGGGCTCAGCTCTGCAGTGCACCGCATCTTCGTCTTTAACTTCTCTTCTCGTCTACATCTTAGCAAAAAGCTTTTCCACTGTGTCGGGCAAGGAGAAACTGTGCCAGCACAGAAAACATCTCCCATCGTGTTCTAGAGGCTGCACGGAGGTCTGCCGAGTGTTTTGCAAGAAGTAAAAGAAAGTTGTCCAAAACAGCTTGCAATCGAATGCTCATGTGAATAGAAAAGGCAGGAGAGTGGTCAGGTACTGTTTTCTCTCAGTTGGCAAGCTGCGCACACAATCGCAGTGTTGTACAGCTTGTTTCATCACCTTTGCGAAGTTGCCGCTCTCTCCGGCTCCCGGAGACGAAGAAGCTGCTTCTTCGCGCAAAGACGATTCTGCCGCTCACAGTGCTCTGCAGCGTTTGCCTTCTGCCAAAAGATGCCCGGGAGCTGTGCTTAGCTCTGCAGAGCACCGTACCTTCGTCTTTAGCCTCTCTTCTCGTCTACATCTTAGCAGAAAGCTTTTCCACTGTGTCGGGCAAGGAGAAACTGTGCCAGCACAAAAAACATCTCCCATCGTGTTCTAGAAGCTGCACGGAGGTCTGCCGAGTGTTTTGCAAGAAGAGAAAGAAAGTTGTCCAAAACAGCTTGCAATCGAATGCTCATGTGAATAGAAAAGGCAGGAGAGTGGTCAGGTACTGTTTTCTCTCAGTTGGCAAGCTGCGCACACAATCGCAGTGTTGTACAGCTTGTTTCGTCACCTTTGCGAACTTGCCGCTCTCTCCGGCTCCCGGAGACGAAGAAGCTGCTTCTTCGCGCAAAGACGATTCTGCTGCTCACCGTGCTCTGCGGTGTGCGGCTTCTGCCCAAAGAGGTCCGGGAGCGGTGCTCAGCTCTGCAGAGCACCGCATCTTCGTCTTTAGCCTCTCTTCTCGTCTACATCTTAGCAAAAAGCTTTTCCACTGTGTCGGGCAAGGAGAAACTGTGCCAGCACAGAAAACATCTCCCATCGTGTTCTAGAAGCTGCACGGAGGTCTGCCGAGTGTTTTGCAAGAAGAGAAAGAAAGTTGTCCAAAACAGCTTGCAATCGAATGTTCATGTGAATAGAAAAGGCAGGAGAGTGGTCAGGTACTGTTTTCTCTCACTTGGCAAGCTGCGCACACAATCGCAGTGTTGTACAGCTTGTTTCATCACCTTTGCGAAGTTGCCGCTCTCTCCGGCTCCCGGAGACGAAGAAGCTGCTTCTTCGCGCAAAGACGATTCTGCTGCTCACAGTGCTCTGCAGTGTATGTCTTCTGCCGAAAGTGGTCCGGGAGCTGTGTTTAGCTCTGCAGAGCACCGTACCTTGGTCTTTAGCGTCTCTTCTCCTTTACATCTTAGCAAAAAGCTTTTCCACTGTGTCGGGCAAGGAGAAACTGTGCCAGCACAGAAAACCTCTCCCATCGTGTTCTAGAAGCTGCACGGAGGTCTGCCGAGTGTTTTGCACGAAGAGAAAGAAAGTTGTCCAAAACAGCTTGCAATCGAATGTTCATGTGAATAGAAAAGGAAGGAGAGTGGTCAGGTACTGTTTTCTCTCAGTTGGCAAGCTGCGCACACAATCGCAGTGTTGTACAGCTTGTTTCATCACCTTTGCGAAGCTGCCGCTCTCTCCGGCTCCCGGAGACGAAGAAGCTGCTTCTTCGCGCAAAGACGATTCTGCCGCTCACAGTGCTCTGCGGTGTGCGCCTTCTGCCCAAAGAGGCCCGGGAGCGGGGCTCAGCTCTGCAGAGCACCGCATCTTCGTCTTTAACTTCTCTTCTCGTCTACATCTTAGCAAAAAGCTTTTCCACTGTGTCGGGCAAGGAGAAACTGTGCCAGCACAGAAAACATCTCCCATCGTGTTCTAGAGGCTGCACCGAGGTCTGCCGAGTGTTTTGCAAGAAGTAAAAGCAAGTTGTCCAAAACAGCTTGCAATCGAATGTTCATGTGAATAGAAAAGGCAGGAGAGTGGTCAGGTACTGTTTTCTCTCACTTGGCAAGCTGCGCACACAATCGCAGTGTTGTACAGCTTGTTTCATCACCTTTGCGAAGCTGCCGCTCTCTCCGGCTCCCGGAGACGAAGAAGCTGCTTCTTCGCGCAAAGACGATTCTGCCGCTCACAGTGCTCTGCAGCGTGTGTCTTCTGCCAAAAGATTCCCGGGAGCTGTGCTTAGCTCTGCAGAGCACCGTACCTTCGTCTTTAGCCTCTCTTCTCGTCTACATCTTAGCAAAAAGCTTTTCCACTGTGTCGGGCAAGGAGAAACTGTGCCAGCACAGAAAACATCTCCCATCGTGTTCTAGAGGCTGCACGGAGGTCTGCCGAGTGTTTTGCAAGAAGAGAAAGAAAGTTGTCCAAAACAGCTTGCAATCGAATGTTCATGAGAATAGAAAAGGCAGGAGAGTGGTCAGGTACTGTTTTCTCTCAGTTGGCAAGCTGCGCACACAATCGCAGTGTTGTACAGCTTGTTTCTTCACCTTTGCGAAGTTGCCGCTCTCTCCGGCTCCCGGAGACGAAGAAGCTGCTTCTTCGCGCAAAGACGATTCTGCTGCTCACAGTGCTCTGCAGTGTATGTCTTCTGCCCAAAGAGGCCCGGGAGCGATGCTCAGCTCTGCAGAGCACTGTACCTTCGTCTTTAGCCTCTCTTCTCGTCTACATCTTAGCAAAAAGCTTTTCAACTCTGTCTGGCTAGGAGAAACAGTGCCAGCACAGAAAACCTCTCCCATCGTGTTCTAGAAGCTGCACGGAGGTTTTCCGTGTGTTTTGCAAGAAGAGAAAGAAAGTTGTCCAAAACAGCTTGCAATCGAATGCTCATGTGAATAGAAAAGGCAGGAGAGTGGTCAGGTACTGTTTTCTCTCACTTGGAAAGCTGCGCACACAATCGCAGTGTTGTACAGCTTGTTTCATCACCTTTGCGAAGCTGCCGCTCTCTCCGGCTCCCGGAGACGAAGAAGCTGCTTCTTCGCGCAAAGACGATTCTGCTGCTCACAGTGCTCTGCAGTGTATGTCTTCTGCCCAAAGAGGCCCGGGAGCGATGCTCAGCTCTGCAGAGCACTGTACCTTCGTCTTTAGCCTCTCTTCTCGTCTACATCTTAGCAAAAAGCTTTTCAACTCTGTCTGGCTAGGAGAAACTGTGCCAGCACAGAAAACATCTCCCATCGTGTTCTACAAGCTGCACGGAGTTCTGCCGAGTGTTTTGCAAGAAGAGAAAGAAAGTTGTCCAAAACAGCTTGCAATCGAATGCTCATGTGAATAGAAAAGGCAGGAGAGTGGTCAGGTACTGTTTTCTCTCAGTTGGCAAGCTGCGCACACAATCGCAGTGTTGTACAGCTTGTTTCATCACCTTTGCGAAGCTGCCGCTCTCTCCGGCTCCCGGAGACGAAGAAGCTGCTTCTTCGCGCAAAGACGATTCTGCTGCTCACAGTGCTCTGCAGTGTGTGTCTTCTGGCGAAAGAGGTCCGGGAGCGGTGCTCAGCTCTGCAGAGCGCCGTATCTTCGTCTTTAGCGTCTCTTCTCCTTTACATCTTAGCAAAAAGCTTTTCCGCTGTGTCGGGCAAGGAGAAACTGTGCCAGCACAGAAAACATCTCCCATCGTGTTCTAGAGGCTGCACGGAGGTCTGCCGAGTGTTTTGCAAGAAGAGAAAGAAAGTTGTCCAAAACAGCTTGCAATCGAATGCTCATGTGAATAGAAAAGGCAGGAGAGTGGTCAGGTACTGTTTTCTCTCAGTTGGCAAGCTGCGCACACAATCGCAGTGTTGTACAGCTTGTTTCATCACCTTTGCGAAGCTGCCGCTCTCTCCGGCTCCCGGAGACGAAGAAGCTGCTTCTTCGCGCAAAGACGATTCTGCTGCTCACAGTGCTCTGCAGTGTATGTCTTCTGCCCAAAGAGGCCCGGGAGCGATGCTCAGCTCTGCAGAGCACTGTACCTTCGTCTTTAGCCTCTCTTCTCGTCTACATCTTAGCAAAAAGCTTTTCAACTCTGTCTGGCTAGGAGAAACTGTGCCAGCACAGAAAACATCTCCCATCGTGTTCTAGAAGCTGCACGGAGGTCTGCCGAGTGTTTTGCAAGAAGAGAAAGAAAGTTGTCCAAAACAGCTTGCAATCGAATGCTCATGTGAATAGAAAAGGCAGGAGAGTGGTCAGGTACTGTTTTCTCTCAGTTGGCCAGCTGCGCACACAATCGCAGTGTTGTACAGCTTGTTTCATCACCTTTGCGAAGCTGCCGCTCTCTCCGGCTCCCGGAGACGAAGAAGCTGCTTCTTCGCGCAAAGACGATTCTGCTGCTCACAGTGCTCTGCAGTGTGTGTCTTCTGGCGAAAGAGGTCCGGGAGCGGTGCTCAGCTCTGCAGAGCGCCGTATCTTCGTCTTTAGCCTCTCTTCTCGTCTACATCTTAGCAAAAAGCTTTTCAACTCTGTCTGGCTAGGAGAAACTGTGCCAGCACAGAAAACATCTCCCATCGTGTTCTAGAAGCTGCACGGAGGTCTGCCGAGTGTTTTGCAAGAAGAGAAAGAAAGTTGTCCAAAACAGCTTGCAATCGAATGCTCATGTGAATAGAAAAGGCAGGAGAGTGGTCAGGTACTGTTTTCTCTCAGTTGGCCAGCTGCGCACACAATCGCAGTGTTGTACAGCTTGTTTCATCACCTTTGCGAAGCTGCCGCTCTCTCCGGCTCCCGGAGACGAAGAAGCTGCTTCTTCGCGCAAAGACGATTCTGCTGCTCACAGTGCTCTGCAGTGTGTGTCTTCTGGCGAAAGAGGTCCGGGAGCGGTGCTCAGCTCTGCAGAGCGCCGTATCTTCGTCTTTAGCGTCTCTTCTCCTTTACATCTTAGCAAAAAGCTTTTCCGCTGTGTCGGGCAAGGAGAAACTGTGCCAGCACAGAAAACATCTCCCATCGTGTTCTAGAGGCTGCACGGAGGTCTGCCGAGTGTTTTGCAAGAAGAGAAAGAAAGTTGTCCAAAACAGCTTGCAATCGAATGCTCATGTGAATAGAAAAGGCAGGAGAGTGGTCAGGTACTGTTTTCTCTCAGTTGGCAGGCTGCGCACAAAATCGCAGTGTTGTACAGCTTGTTTCATCACCTTTGCGAAGCTGCCGCTCTCTCCGGCTCCCGTAGACGAAGAAGCTGCTTCTTCGCGCAAAGACGATTCTGCTGCTCACAGTGCTCTGCGGTGTGCACCTTCTGCCCAAAGAGGCCCGGGAGCGATGCTCAGCTCTGCAGAGCACCGTACCTTCGTCTTTAGCCTCTCTTGTCGTCTACATCTTAGCAAAAAGCTTTTCCACTCTGTCTGGCTAGGAGAAACTGTGCCAGCACAGAAAACATCTCCCATCGTGTTCTAGCAGCTGCACGGAGGTCTGCCGAGTGTTTTGCAAGAAGAGAAAGCAAGTTGTCCAAAACAGCTTGCAATCGAATGCTCATGTGAATAGAAAAGGCAGGAGAGTGGTCAGGTACTGTTTTTTCTCAGTTGGCAAGCTGCGCACACAATCGCAGTGTTGTACAGCTTGTTTCATCACCTTTGCGAAGCTGCCGCTCTCTCCGGCTCCCGGGGACGAAGAAACTGCTTCTTCGCGCAAAGACGATTCTGCTGCTCACAGTGCTCTGCAGTGCATGTCTTCTGCCCAAAGAGGTCCGGGAGCGATGCTCAGCTCTGCAGAGCACTGTACCTTCGTCTTTAGCCTCTCTTCTCGTCTACATCTTAGCAAAAAGCTTTTCCACTGTGTCGGGCAAGGAGAAACTGTGCCAGCACAGAAAACATCTCCCATCGTGTTCTAGAGGCTGCACGGAGGTCTTCCGAGTGTTTTGCAAGAAGAGAGAGAAAGTTGTCCAAAACAGCTTGCAATCAAATGCTCATGTGAATAGAAAAGGCAGGAGAGTGGTCAGGTACTGTTTTCTCTCAGTTGGCCAGCTGCGCCCGCAATCGCGGTGGTGTACAGCTTGTTTCATCACCTTTGCGAAGCTGCCGCTCTCTCCGGCTCCCGGAGACGAAGAAGCTGCTTCTTCGCGCAAAGACGATTCTGCTGCTCACAGTGCTCTGCAGTGTATGTCTTCTGCCCAAAGAGGCCCGGGAGCGATGCTCAGCTCTGCAGAGCACTGTACCTTCGTCTTTAGCCTCTCTTCTCGTCTACATCTTAGCAAAAAGCTTTTCAACTCTGTCTGGCTAGGAGAAACTGTGCCAGCACAGAAAACATCTCCCATCGTGTTCTAGAAGCTGCACGGAGGTCTGCCGAGTGTTTTGCAAGAAGAGAAAGAAAGTTGTCCAAAACAGCTTGCAATCGAATGCTCATGTGAATAGAAAAGGCAGGAGAGTGGTCAGGTACTGTTTTCTCTCAGTTGGCCAGCTGCGCCCACAATCGCAGTGTTGTACAGCTTGTTTCATCACCTTTGCGAAGCTGCCGCTCTCTCCGGCTCCCGGAGACGAAGAAGCTGCTTCTTCGCGCAAAGACGATTCTGCTGCTCACAGTGCTCTGCAGGGTGTCTCTTCTGGCGAAAGAGGTCCGGGAGCGGTGCTCAGCTCTGCAGAGCGCCGTATCTTCGTCTTTAGCGTCTCTTCTCCTTTTCATCTTAGCAAAAAGCTTTTCCACTGTGTCGGGCAAGGAGAAACTGTGCCAGCACAGAAAACATCTCCCATCGTGTTCTAGAGGCTGCACGGAGGTCTGCCGAGTGTTTTGCAAGAAGAGAAAGAAAGTTGTCCAAAACAGCTTGCAATCGAATGTTCATGTGAATAGAAAAGGCAGGAGAGTGGTCAGGTACTGTTTTCTCTCAGTTGGCAAGCTGCGCACACAATCGCAGTGTTGTACAGCTTGTGTCATCACCTTTGCGAAGTTGCCGCTCTCCTCGGCTCCCGGAGACGAAGAAGCTGCTTCTTCGCGCAAAGACGATTCTGCCGCTCACAGTGCTCTGCAGCGTGTGTCTTCTGCCAAAAGATGCCCGGGAGCTGTGCTTAGCTCTGCAGAGCACCGTACCTTCGTCTTTAGCCTCTCTTCTCGTCTACATCTTAGCAGAAAGCTTTTCCACTCTGTCTTGCAAGGAGAAACTGTGCCAGCACAGAAAACATCTCCCATCGTGTTCTAGAAGCTGCACGGAGGTCTGCCGAGTGTTTTGCAAGAAGAGAAAGCAAGTTGTCCAAAACAGCTTGCAATCGAATGCTCATGTGAATAGAAAAGGCAGGAGAGTGGTCAGGTACTGTTTTTTCTCAGTTGGCAAGCTGCGCACACAATCGCAGTGTTGTACAGCTTGTTTCATCACCTTTGCGAAGTTGCCGCTCTCTCCGGCTCCCGGAGACGAAGAAGCTGCTTCTTCGCGCAAAGACGATTCTGCTGCTCACAGTGCTCTGCAGTGTATGTCTTCTGCCCAAAGAGGCCCGGGAGCGATGCTCAGCTCTGCAGAGCACTGTACCTTCGTCTTTAGCCTCTCTTCTCGTCTACATCTTAGCAAAAAGCTTTTCAACTCTGTCTGGCTAGGAGAAACAGTGCCAGCACAGAAAACCTCTCCCATCGTGTTCTAGAAGCTGCACGGAGGTCTTCCGTGTGTTTTGCAAGAAGAGAAAGAAAGTTGTCCAAAACAGCTTGCAATCGAATGCTCATGTGAATAGAAAAGGCAGGAGAGTGGTCAGGTACTGTTTTCTCTCACTTGGAAAGCTGCGCACACAATCGCAGTGTTGTACAGCTTGTTTCATCACCTTTGCGAAGCTGCCGCTCTCTCCGGCTCCCGGAGACGAAGAAGCTGCTTCTTCGCGCAAAGACGATTCTGCTGCTCACAGTGCTCTGCAGTGTATGTCTTCTGCCCAAAGAGGCCCGGGAGCGATGCTCAGCTCTGCAGAGCACTGTACCTTCGTCTTTAGCCTCTCTTCTCGTCTACATCTTAGCAAAAAGCTTTTCAACTCTGTCTGGCTAGGAGAAACTGTGCCAGCACAGAAAACATCTCCCATCGTGTTCTACAAGCTGCACGGAGTTCTGCCGAGTGTTTTGCAAGAAGAGAAAGAAAGTTGTCCAAAACAGCTTGCAATCGAATGCTCATGTGAATAGAAAAGGCAGGAGAGTGGTCAGGTACTGTTTTCTCTCAGTTGGCCAGCTGCGCCCACAATCGCAGTGTTGTACAGCTTGTTCATCACCTTTGGGGAGCTGCCGCTCTCTCCGGCTCCCGGAGACGAAGAAGCTGCTTCTTCGCGCAAAGACGATTCTGCTGCTCACAGTGCTCTGCAGTGTGTGTCTTCTGGCGAAAGAGGTCCGGGAGCGGTGCTCAGCTCTGCAGAGCGCCGTATCTTCGTCTTTAGCGTCTCTTCTCCTTTACATCTTGGCAAAAAGCTTTTCCGCTGTGTCGGGCAAGGAGAAACTGTGCCAGCACAGAAAACATCTCCCATCGTGTTCTAGAGGCTGCACGGAGGTCTGCCGAGTGTTTTGCAAGAAGAGAAAGAAAGTTGTCCAAAACAGCTTGCAATCGAATGCTCATGTGAATAGAAAAGGCAGGAGAGTGGTCAGGTACTGTTTTCTCTCACTTGGCAAGCTGCGCACACAATCGCAGTGTTGTACAGCTTGTTTCATCACCTTTGCGAAGCTGCCGCTCTCTCCGGCTCCCGGAGACGAAGAAGCTGCTTCTTCGCGCAAAGACGATTCTGCTGCTCACAGTGCTCTGCAGTGTATGTCTTCTGCCCAAAGAGGCCCGGGAGCGATGCTCAGCTCTGCAGAGCACTGTACCTTCGTCTTTAGCCTCTCTTCTCGTCTACATCTTAGCAAAAAGCTTTTCAACTCTGTCTGGCTAGGAGAAACTGTGCCAGCACAGAAAACATCTCCCATCGTGTTCTAGAAGCTGCACGGAGGTCTGCCGAGTGTTTTGCAAGAAGAGAAAGAAAGTTGTCCAAAACAGCTTGCAATCGAATGCTCATGTGAATAGAAAAGGCAGGAGAGTGGTCAGGTACTGTTTTCTCTCAGTTGGCCAGCTGCGCACACAATCGCAGTGTTGTACAGCTTGTTTCATCACCTTTGCGAAGCTGCCGCTCTCTCCGGCTCCCGGAGACGAAGAAGCTGCTTCTTCGCGCAAAGACGATTCTGCTGCTCACAGTGCTCTGCAGTGTGTGTCTTCTGGCGAAAGAGGTCCGGGAGCGGTGCTCAGCTCTGCAGAGCGCCGTATCTTCGTCTTTAGCGTCTCTTCTCCTTTACATCTTAGCAAAAAGCTTTTCCGCTGTGTCGGGCAAGGAGAAACTGTGCCAGCACAGAAAACATCTCCCATCGTGTTCTAGAGGCTGCACGGAGGTCTGCCGAGTGTTTTGCAAGAAGAGAAAGAAAGTTGTCCAAAACAGCTTGCAATCGAATGCTCATGTGAATAGAAAAGGCAGGAGAGTGGTCAGGTACTGTTTTCTCTCAGTTGGCAGGCTGCGCACAAAATCGCAGTGTTGTACAGCTTGTTTCATCACCTTTGCGAAGCTGCCGCTCTCTCCGGCTCCCGTAGACCAAGAAGCTGCTTCTTCGCGCAAAGACGATTCTGCCGCTCACAGTGCTCTGCGGTGTGCGCCTTCTGCCCAAAGAGGCCCGGGAGCGATGCTCAGCTCTGCAGAGCACTGTACCTTCGTCTTTAGCCTCTCTTCTCGTCTACATCTTAGCAAAAAGCTTTTCCACTCTGTCTGGCTAGGAGAAACTGTGCCAGCACAGAAAACATCTCCCATCGTGTTCTAGCAGCTGCACGGAGGTCTGCCGAGTGTTTTGCAAGAAGAGAAAGCAAGTTGTCCAAAACAGCTTGCAATCGAATGCTCATGTGAATAGAAAAGGCAGGAGAGTGGTCAGGTACTGTTTTTTCTCAGTTGGCAAGCTGCGCACACAATCGCAGTGTTGTACAGCTTGTTTCATCACCTTTGCGAAGTTGCCGCTCTCTCCGGCTCCCGGAGACGAAGAAGCTGCTTCTTCGCGCAAAGACGATTCTGCTGCTTACAGTGCTCTGCAGTGTATGTCTTCTGCCCAAAGAGGTCCGGGAGCGATGCTCAGCTCTGCAGAGCACTGTACCTTCGTCTTTAGCCTCTCTTCTCGTCTACATCTTAGCAAAAAGCTTTTCCACTCTGTCTGGCAAGGAGAAACTGTGCCAGCACAGAAAACATCTCCCATCGTGTTCTAGAGGCTGCACGGAGGTCTTCCGAGTGTTTTGCAAGAAGAGAGAGAAAGTTTTCCAAAACAGCTTGCAATCAAATGCTCATGTGAATAGAAAAGGCAGGAGAGTGGTCAGGTACTGTTTTCTCTCAGTTGGCAAGCTGCGCACACAATCGCAGTGTTGTACAGCTTGTTTCATCACCTTTGCGAAGCTGCCGCTCTCTCCGGCTCCCGGAGACGAAGAAGCTGCTTCTTCGCGCAAAGACGATTCTGCTGCTCACAGTGCTCTGCAGAGTGTGTCTTCTGCCGAAAGAGGTCCGGGAGCTGTGTTTAGCTCTGCAGAGCACCGTACCTTCGTCTTTAGCGTCTCTTCTCCTTTACATCTTAGCAAAAAGCTTTTCCACTCTGTCTGGCTAGGAGAAACTGTGCCAGCACAGAAAACATCTCCCATCGTGTTCTAGAAGCTGCACGGAGGTCTGCCGAGTGTTTTGCAAGAAGAGAAAGCAAGTTGTCCAAAACAGCTTGCAATCGAATGTTCATGTGAATAGAAAAGGCAGGAGAGTGGTCAGGTACTGTTTTCTCTCAGTTGGCAAGCTGCGCACACAATCGCAGTGTTGTACAGCTTGTTTCATCACCTTTGCGAAGCTGCCGCTCTCTCCGGCTCCCGGAGACGAAGAAGCTGCTTCTTCGCGCAAAGACGATTCTGCTGCTCACAGTGCTCTGCGGGGTGCGGCTTCTGCCCAAAGAGGGCCGGGAGCGGTGCTCACCTCTGCAGAGCACCGTACCTTCGTCTTTAGCCTCTCTTCTCGTCTACATCTTAGCAAAAAGCTTTTCCACTCTGTCTGGCTAGGAGAAACTGTGCCAGCACAGAAAACATCTCCCATCGTGTTCTAGAGGCTGCACGGAGGTCTGCCGAGTGTTTTGCAAGAAGAGAAAGAAAGTTGTCCAAAACAGCTTGCAATCGAATGCTCATGTGAATAGAAAAGGCAGGAGAGTGGTCAGGTACTGTTTTCTCTCAGTTGGCAAGCTGCGCACACAATCGCAGTGTTGTACAGCTTCTTTCATCACCTTTGCGAAGTTGCCGCTCTCTCCGGCTCCCGGAGACGAAGAAGCTGCTTCTTCGCGCAAAGACGATTCTGCTGCTCACAGTGCTCTGCAGTGCATGTCTTCTGCCGAAAGTGGTCCGGGAGCTGTGTTTAGCTCTGCAGAGCACCGTACCTTGGTCTTTAGCGTCTCTTCTCCTTTACATCTTAGCAAAAAGCTTTTCAACTCTGTCTGGCAAGGAGAAACTGTGCCAGCACAGAAAACCTCTCCCATATTGTTCTAGAAGCTGCACGGAGGTCTGCCGAGTGTTTTGCAAGAAGAGAAAGAAAGTTGTCCAAAACAGCTTGCAATCGAATGTTCATGTGAATAGAAAAGGCAGGAGAGTGGTCAGGTACTGTTTTCTCTCACTTGGCAAGCTGCGCACACAATCGCAGTGTTGTACAGCTTGTTTCATCACCTTTGCGAAGTTGCCGCTCTCTCCGGCTCCCGGAGACGAAGAAGCTGCTTCTTCGCGCAAAGACGATTCTGCCGCTCACAGTGCTCTGCGGTGTGCGCCTTCTGCCCAAAGAGGCCCGGGAGCGATGCTCAGCTCTGCAGAGCACTGTACCTTCGTCTTTAGCCTCTCTTCTCGTCTACATCTTAGCAAAAAGCTTTTCCACTCTGTCTGGCAAGGAGAAACTGTGCCAGCACAGAAAACATCTCCCATCGTGTTCTAGAGGCTGCACGGAGGTCTGCCGAGTGTTTTGCAAGAAGAGAAAGAAAGTTGTCCAAAACAGCTTGCAATCGAATGCTCATGTGAATAGAAAAGGCAGGAGAGTGGTCAGGTACTGTTTTCTCTCAGTTGGCAAGCTGCGCACACAATCGCAGTGTTGTACAGCTTGTTTCATCACCTTTGCGAAGTTGCCGCTCTCTCCGGCTCCCGGAGACGAAGAAGCTGCTTCTTCGCGCAAAGACGATTCTGCCGCTCACAGTGCTCTGCGGTGTGCGGCTTCTGCCCAAAGAGGTCCGGGAACGGTGCTCAGCTCTGCAGAGCACCGCATCTTCGTCTTTAGCCTCTCTTCTCGTCTACATCTTAGCAAAAAGCTTTTCCACTCTGTCTTGCAAGGAGAAACTGTGCCAGCACAGAAAACATATCCCATCGTGTTCTAGAAGCTGCACGGAGTTCTGCCGAGTGTTTTGCAAGAAGAGAAAGCAAGTTGTCCAAAACAGCTTGCAATCGAATGCTCATGTGAATAGAAAAGGCAGGAGAGTGGTCAGGTACTGTTTTTTCTCAGTTGGCAAGCTGCGCACACAATCGCAGTGTTGTACAGCTTGTTTCATCACCTTTGCGAAGTTGCCGCTCTCTCCGGCTCCCGGAGACGAAGAAGCTGCTTCTTCGCGCAAAGACGATTCTGCTGCTCACAGTGCTCTGCAGTGTATGTCTTCTGCCCAAAGAGGCCCGGGAGCGATGCTCAGCTCTGCAGAGCACTGTACCTTCGTCTTTAGCCTCTCTTCTCGTCTACATCTTAGCAAAAAGCTTTTCAACTCTGTCTGGCTAGGAGAAACTGTGCCAGCACAGAAAACCTCTCCCATCGTGTTCTAGAAGCTGCACGGAGGTCTGCCGAGTGTTTTGCAAGAAGAGAAAGAAAGTTGTCCAAAACAGCTTGCAATCGAATGCTCATGTGAATAGAAAAGGCAGGAGAGTGGTCAGGTACTGTTTTCTCTCAGTTGGCAAGCTGCGCACACAATCGCAGTGTTGTACAGCTTGTTTCATCACCTTTGCGAAGCTGCCGCTCTCTCCGGCTCCCGGAGACGAAGAAGCTGCTTCTTCGCGCAAAGACGATTCTGCTGCTCACAGTGCTCTGCAGTGTATGTCTTCTGCCCAAAGAGGCCCGGGAGCGATGCTCAGCTCTGCAGAGCACTGTACCTTCGTCTTTAGCCTCTCTTCTCGTCTACATCTTAGCAAAAAGCTTTTCCACTCTGTCTGGCTAGGAGAAACTGTGCCAGCACAGAAAACATCTCCCATCGTGTTCTAGAAGCTGCACGGAGTTCTGCCGAGTGTTTTGCAAGAAGAGAAAGCAAGTTGTCCAAAACAGCTTGCAATCGAATGCTCATGTGAATAGAAAAGGCAGGAGAGTGGTCAGGTACTGTTTTTTCTCAGTTGGCAAGCTGCGCACACAATCGCAGTGTTGTACAGCTTGTTTCATCACCTTTGCGAAGCTGCCGCTCTCTCCGGCTCCCGGAGACGAAGAAGCTGCTTCTTCGCGCAAAGACGATTCTGATGCTCACAGTGCTCTGCAGTGTATGTCTTCTGCCCAAAGAGGCCCGGGAGCGATGCTCAGCTCTGCAGAGCACTGTACCTTCGTCTTTAGCCTCTCTTCTCGTCTACATCTTAGTAAAAAGCTTTTCAACTCTGTCTGGCTAGGAGAAACTGTGCCAGCACAGAAAACCTCTCCCATCGTGTTCTAGAAGCTGCACGGAGTTCTGCCGAGTGTTTTGCAAGAAGAGAAAGAAAGTTGTCCAAAACAGCTTGCAATCGAATGCTCATGTGAATAGAAAAGGCAGGAGAGTGGTCAGGTACTGTTTTCTCTCAGTTGGCCAGCTGCGCCCACAATCGCAGTGTTGTACAGCTTGTTTCATCACCTTTGCGAAGCTGCCGCTCCCTCCGGCTCCCCGAGACGAAGAAGCTGCTTCTTCGCGCAAAGACGATTCTGCTGCTCACAGTGCTCTGCAGTGTGTGTCTTCTGGCGAAAGAGGTCCGGGAGCGGTGCTCAGCTCTGCAGAGCGCCGTATCTTCGTCTTTAGCGTCTCTTCTCCTTTACATCTTAGCAAAAAGCTTTTCCGCTGTGTCGGGCAAGGAGAAACTGTGCCAGCACAGAAAACATCTCCCATCGTGTTCTAGAAGCTGCACGGAGTTCTGCCGAGTGTTTTGCAAGAAGAGAAAGCAAGTTGTCCAAAACAGCTTGCAATCGAATGCTCATGTGAATAGAAAAGGCAGGAGAGTGGTCAGGTACTGTTTTTTCTCAGTTGGCAAGCTGCGCACACAATCGCAGTGTTGTACAGCTTGTTTCATCACCTTTGCGAAGCTGCCGCTCTCTCCGGCTCCCGGAGACGAAGAAGCTGCTTCTTCGCGCAAAGACGATTCTGCTGCTCACAGTGCTCTGCAGTGTATGTCTTCTGCCCAAAGAGGCCCGGGAGCGATGCTCAGCTCTGCAGAGCACTGTACCTTCGTCTTTAGCCTCTCTTCTCGTCTACATCTTAGCAAAAAGCTTTTCCACTCTGTCTGGCAAGGAGAAACTGTGCCAGCACAGAAAACATCTCCCATCGTGTTCTAGAGGCTGCACGGAGGTCTGCCGAGTGTTTTGCAAGAAGAGAAAGCAAGTTGTCCAAAACAGCTTGCAATCGAATGTTCATGTGAATAGAAAAGGCAGGAGAGTGGTCAGGTACTGTTTTCTCTCAGTTGGCAAGCTGCGCACACAATCGCAGTGTTGTACAGCTTGTTTCATCACCTTTGCGAAGTTGCCGCTCTCTCCGGCTCCCGGAGACGAAGAAGCTGCTTCTTCGCGCAAAGACGATTCTGCTGCTCACAGTGCTCTGCAGTGTGTGTCTTCTGGCGAAAGAGGTCCGGTAGCGGTGCTCAGCTCTGCAGAGCTCCGTATCTTCGTCTTTAGCGTCTCTTCTCCTTTACATCTTAGCAAAAAGCTTTTCCGCTGTGTCGGGCAAGGAGAAACTGTGCCAGCACAGAAAACATCTCCCATCGTGTTCTAGAGGCTGCACGGAGGTCTGCCGAGTGTTTTGCAAGAAGAGAAAGAAAGTTGTCCAAAACAGCTTTCAATCGAATGCTCATGTGAATAGAAAAGGCAGGAGAGTGGTCAGGTACTGTTTTCTCTCAGTTGGCAAGCTGCGCACACAATCGCAGTGTTGTACAGCTTGTTTCATCACCTTTGCGAAGTTGCCGCTCTCTCCGGCTCCCGGAGACGAAGAAGCTGCTTCTTCGCGCAAAGACGATTCTGCTGCTCACAGTGCTCTGCAGTGTATGTCTTCTGCCGAAAGTGGTCCAGGAGCTGTGTTTAGCTCTGCAGAGCACCGTACCTTGGTCTTTAGCGTCTCTTCTCCTTTACATCTTAGCAAAAAGCTTTTCCACTCTGTCTGGCTAGGAGAAACTGTGCCAGCACAGAAAACCTCTCCCATCGTGTTCTAGAAGCTGCACGGAGGTCTGCCGAGTGTTTTGCAAGAAGAGAAAGAAAGTTGTCCAAAACAGCTTGCAATCGAATGTTCATGTGAATAGAAAAGGCAGGAGAGTGGTCAGGTACTGTTTTCTCTCAGTTGGCAAGCTGCGCACACAATCGCAGTGTTGTACAGCTTGTTTCATCACCTTTGCGAAGCTGCCGCTCTCTCCGGCTCCCGGAGACGAAGAAGCTGCTTCTTCGCGCAAAGACGATTCTGCTGCTCACAGTGCTCTGCGGTGTGCGCCTTCTGCCCAAAGAGGCCCGGGAGCGGGGCTCAGCTCTGCAGAGCACCGCATCTTCATCTTTAACTTCTCTTCTCGTCTACATCTTAGCAAAAAGCTTTTCCACTGTGTCGGGCAAGGAGAAACTGTGCCAGCACAGAAAACATCTCCCATCGTGTTCTAGAGGCTGCACGGAGGTCTGCCGAGTGTTTTGCAAGAAGTAAAAGAAAGTTGTCCAAAACAGCTTGCAATCGAATGCTCATGTGAAAAGAAAAGGCAGGAGAGTGGTCAGGTACTGTTTTCTCTCAGTTGGCAAGCTGCGCACACAATCGCAGTGTTGTACAGCTTGTTTCTTAACCTTTGCGAAGTTGCCGCTCTCTCCGGCTCCCGGAGACGAAGAAGCTGCTTCTTCGCGCAAAGACGATTCTGCCGCTCACAGTGCTCTGCAGCATGTGTCTTCTGCCAAAAGATGCCCGGGAACTGTGCTTAGCTCTGCAGAGCACCGTACCTTCGTCTTTAGCCTCTCTTCTCGTCTACATCTTAGCAGAAAGCTTTTCCACTGTGTCGGGCAAGGAGAAACTGTGCCAGCACAGAAAACATCTCCCATCGTGTTCTAGAAGCTGCACGGAGGTCTGCCGAGTGTTTTGCAAGAAGAGAAAGAAAGTTGTCCAAAACAGCTTGCAAGCGAATGCTCATGTGAATAGAAAAGGCAGGAGAGTGGTCAGGTACTGTTTTCTCTCACTTGGCAAGCTGCGCACACAATCGCAGTGTTGTACAGCTTGTTTCTTCACCTTTGCGAAGTTGCCGCTCTCTCCGGCCCCGGGAGACGAAGAAGCTGCTTCTAAGCGCAAAGACGATTCTGCTGCTCACAGTGCTCTGCGGTGTGCGCCATCTGCCCAAAGAGGTCCGGGAGCGGTGCTCAGCTCTGCAGAGCACCGTACCTTCGTCTTTAGCCTCTCTTCTCGTCTACATCTTAGCAAAAAGCTTTTCAACTCTGTCTGGCTAGGAGAAACTGTGCCAGCACAGAAAACATCTCCCATTGTGTTCTAGAGGCTGCATCGAGGTCTGCCGAGTGTTTTGCAAGAAGAGAAAGAAAGTTGTCCAAAACAGCTTGCAATCGAATGTTCATGTGAATAGAAAAGGCAGGAGAGTGGTCAGGTACTGTTTTCTCTCACTTGGCAAGCTGCGCACACAATCGCAGTGTTGTACAGCTTGTTTCATCACCTTTGCGAAGTTGCCGCTCTCTCCGGCTCCCGGAGACGAAGAAGCTGCTTCTTCGCGCAAAGACGATTCTGCCGCTCACAGTGCTCTGCAGCATGTGTCTTCTGCCAAAAGATGCCCGGGAACTGTGCTTAGCTCTGCAGAGCACCGTACCTTGGTCTTTAGCGTCTCTTCTCCTCTACATCTTAGCAAAAAGCTTTTCCACTCTGTCTGGCAAGGAGAAACTGTGCCAGCACAGAAAACATCTCCCATCGTGTTCTAGAAGCTGCACGGAGGTCTGCCGAGTGTTTTGCAAGAAGAGAAAGAAAGTTGTCCAAAACAGCTTGCAATCGAATGTTCATGTGAATAGAAAAGGCAGGAGAGTGGTCAGGTACTGTTTTCTCTCTGTTGGCAAGCTGCGCACACAATCGCAGTGTTGTACAGCTTGTTTCATCACCTTTGCGAAGCTGCCGCTCTCTCCGGCTCCCGGAGACGAAGAAGCTGCTTCTTCGCGCAAAGACGATTCTGCTGCTCACAGTGCTCTGCAGTGTGTGTCTTCTGCCGAAAGAGGACCGGGAGCTGTGTTTAGCTCTGCAGAGCACCGTACCTTCGTCTTTAGCGTCTCTTCTCCTTTACATCTTAGCAAAAAGCTTTTCCACTGTGTCGGGCAAGGAGAAACTGTGCCAGCACAGAAAACATCTCCCATCGTGTTCTAGAGGCTGCACGGAGGTCTGCCGAGTGTTTTGCAAGAAGACAAAGAAAGTTGTCCAAAACAGCTTGCAATCGAATGTTCATGTGAATAGAAAAGGCAGGAGAGTGGTCAGGTACTGTTTTCTCTCAGTTGGCAAGCTGCGCACACAATCGCAGTGTTGTACAGCTTGTTTCATCACCTTTGCGAAGTTGCCGCTCTCTCCGGCCCCCGGAGACGAAGAAGCTGCTTCTTCGCGCAAAGACGATTCTGCTGCTCAAAGTGCTCTGCGGTGTTCGGCATCTGCCCAAAGAGGTCCGGGAGCGGTGCTCAGCTCTGCAGAGCACCGTACCTTCGTCTTTAGCCTCTCTTCTCGTCTACATCTTAGCAAAAAGCTTTTCCACTGTGTCGGGCAAGGAGAAACTGTGCCAGCACAGAAAACATCTCCCATCGTGTTCTAGAGGCTGCACGGAGGTCTGCCGAGTGTTTTGCAAGAAGAGAAAGCAAGTTGTCCAAAACAGCTTGCAATCGAATGCTCATGTGAATAGAAAAGGCAGGAGAGTGGTCAGGTACTGTTTTCTCTCAGTTGGCAAGCTGCGCACACAATCGCAGTGTTGTACAGCTTGTTTCATCACCTTTGCGAAGTTGCCGCTCTCTCCGGCTCCAGGAGACGAAGAAGCTGCTTCTTCGCGCAAAGACGATTCTGCTGCTTACAGTGCTCTGCGGTGTGCGCCTTCTGCTCAAAGAGGTCCCGGAACTGTGTTTAACTCTACAGAGCACCGTACCTTCGTCTTTAGCGTCTCTTCTCCTTTACATCTTAGCAAAAAGCTTTTCAACTCTGTCTGGCTAGGAGAAACTGTGCCAGCACAGAAAACATCTCCCATCGTGTTCTAGACGCTGCACGGAGGTCTGCCGAGTGTTTTGCAAGAAGAGAAAGAAAGTTGTCCAAAACAGCTTGCAATCGAATGCTCATGTGAATAGAAAAGGCAGGAGAGTGGTCAGGTACTGTTTTCTCTCAGTTGGCAAGCTGCGCACACAATCGGAGTGTTGTACAGCTTGTTTCATCACCTTTGCGAAGCTGCCGCTCTCTCCGGCTCCCGGAGACGAAGAAGCTGCTTCTTCGCGCAAAGACGATTCTGCTGCTTACAGTGCTCTGCGGTGTGCGCCTTCTGCCCAAAGAGGTCCGGGAGCGGTGCTCAGCTCTGCAGAGCACTGTACCTTCGTCTTTAGCGTCTCTTCTCCTTTACATCTTTGCAAAAAGCTTTTCAACTCTGTCTGGCTAGGAGAAACTGTGCCAGCACAGAAAACATCTCCCATCGTGTTCTAGAGGCTGCACGGAGGTCTGCCGAGTGTTTTGCAAGAAGAGAAAGAAAGTTGTCCAAAACAGCTTGCAATCGAATATTCATGTCAATAGAAAAGGCAGGAGAGTGGTCAGGTACTGTTTTCTCTCAGTTGGCAAGCTGCGCACACAATCGCAGTGTTGTACAGCTTGTTTCATCACCTTTGCGAAGTTGCCGCTCTCTCCGGCTCCCGGAGACGAAGAAGCTGCTTCTTCGCGCAAAGACGATTCTGCTGCTCACAGTGCTCTGCAGCGTGTGTCTTCTGCCAAAAGATGCCCGGGAGCTGTGCTTAGCTCTGCAGAGCACCGTACCTTCGTCTTTAGCCTCTCTTCTCGTCTACATCTTAGCAGAAAGCTTTTCCACTGTGTCGGGCAAGGAGAAACTGTGCCAGCACAGAAAACATCTCCCATCGTGTTCTAGAAGCTGCACGGAGGTCTGCCGAGTGTTTTGCAAGAAGAGAAAGAAAGTTGTCCTAAACAGCTTGCAATCGAATGCTCATGTGAATAGAAAAGGCAGGAGAGTGGTCAGGTACTGTTTTCGCTCAGTTGGCAAGCTGCGCACACAATCGCAGTGTTGTACAGCTTGTTTCTTCACCTTTGCGAAGTTGCCGCTCTCTCCGGCCCCCGGAGACGAAGAAGCTGCTTCTTCGCGCAAAGACGATTCTGCCGCTCACAGTGCTCTGCGGTGTGCGCCTTCTCCCCAAAGAGGTCCGGGAGCGGTGCTCAGCTCTGCAGAGCACCGTACCTTCGTCTTTAGCCTCTCTTCTCGTCTACATCTTAGCAAAAAGCTTTTCCACTCTGTCTGGCTAGGAGAAACTGTGCCAGCACAGAAAACATCTCCCATCGTGTTCTAGAGGCTGCACGGAGGTCTGCCGAGTGTTTTGCAAGAAGAGAAAGAAAGTTGTCCAAAACAGCTTGCAATCGAATGTTCATGTGAATAGAAAAGGCAGGAGAGTGGTCAGGTACTGTTTTCTCTCAGTTGGCAAGCTGCGCACACAATCGCAGTGTTGTACAGCTTGTTTCATCACCTTTGCGAAGTTGCCGCTCTCTCCGGCTCCCGGAGACGAAGAAGCTGCTTCTTCGCGCAAAGACGATTCTGCTGCTCACAGTGCTCTGCGGTGTGCGCCATCTGCCCAAAGAGGCCCGGGAGCGGTGCTCAGCTCTGCAGAGCACCGTACCTTCGTCTTTAGCCTCTCTTCTCGTCTACATCTTAGCAAAAAGCTTTTCCACTCTGTCTGGCAAGGAGAAACTGTGCCAGCACAGAAAACATCTCCCATCGTGTTCTAGACGCTGCACGGAGGTCTGCCGAGTGTTTTGCAAGAAGAGAAAGAAAGTTGTCCAAAACAGCTTGCAATCGAATGTTCATGTGAATAGAAAAGGCAGGAGAGTGGTCAGGTACTGTTTTCTCTCACTTGGCAAGCTGCGCACACAATCGCAGTGTTGTACAGCTTGTTTCATCACCTTTGCGAAGTTGCCGCTCTCTCCGGCTCCCGGAGACGAAGAAGCTGCTTCTTCGCGCAAAGACGATTCTGCTGCTCACAGTGCTCTGCAGTGTGTGTCTTCTGCCGAAAGAGGACCGGGAGCTGTGTTTAGCTCTGCAGAGCACCGTACCTTCGTCTTTAGCGTCTCTTCTCCTTTAACTCTTAGCAAAAAGCTTTTCCGCTGTGTCGGGCAAGGAGAAACTGTGCCAGCACAGAAAACATCTCCCATCGTGTTCTAGACGCTGCACGGAGGTCTGCCGAGTGTTTTGCAAGAAGAGAAAGAAAGTTGTCCAAAACAGCTTGCAATCGAATGCTCATGTGAATAGAAAAGGCAGGAGAGTGGTCAGGTACTGTTTTCTCTCACTTGGCAAGCTGCGCACACAATCGCAGTGTTGTACAGCTTGTTTCATCACCTTTGCGAAGTTGCCGCTCTCTCCGGCTCCCGGAGACGAAGAAGCTGCTTCTTCGCGCAAAGACGATTCTGCCGCTCACAGTGCTCTGCGGTGTGCGCCTTCTGCCCAAAGAGGCCCGGGAGCGGGGCTCAGCTCTGCAGAGCACCGCATCTTCGTCTTTAACTTCTCTTCTCGTCTACATCTTAGCAAAAAGCTTTTCCACTGTGTCGGGCAAGGAGAAACTGTGCCAGCACAGAAAACATATCCCATCGTGTTCTAGAGGCTGCACGGAGGTCTGCCGAGTGTTTTGCAAGAAGTAAAAGAAAGTTGTCCAAAACAGCTTGCAATCGAATGCTCATGTGAAAAGAAAAGGCAGGAGAGTGGTCAGGTACTGTTTTCTCTCAGTTGGCAAGCTGCGCACACAATCGCAGTGTTGTACAGCTTGTTTCATCACCTTTGCGAAGTTGCCGCTCTCTCCGGCTCCCGGAGACGAAGAAGCTGCTTCTTCGCGCAAAGACGATTCTGCCGCTCACAGTGCTCTGCAGCATGTGTCTTCTGCCAAAAGATGCCCGGGAACTGTGCTTAGCTCTGCAGAGCACCGTACCTTCGTCTTTAGCCTCTCTTCTCCTCTACATCTTAGCAGAAAGCTTTTCCACTGTGTCGGGCAAGGAGAAACTGTGCCAGCACAGAAAACATCTCCCATCGTGTTCTAGAAGCTGCACGGAGGTCTGCCGAGTGTTTTGCAAGAAGAGAAAGAAAGTTGTCCAAAACAGCTTGCAAGCGAATGCTCATGTGAATAGAAAAGGCAGGAGAGTGGTCAGGTACTGTTTTCTCTCAGTTGGCAAGCTGCGCACACAATCGCAGTGTTGTACAGCTTGTTTCATCACCTTTGCGAAGCTGCCGCTCTCTCCGGCTCCCGGAGACCAAGAAGCTGCTTCTTCGCGCAAAGACGATTCTGCTGCTCACAGTGCTCTGCAGTGTGTGTCTTCTGGCGAAAGAGGTCCGGGAGCGGTGCTCAGCTCTGCAGAGCTCCGTATCTTCGTCTTTAGCGTCTCTTCTCCTTTACATCTTAGCAAAAATCTTTTCCGCTGTGTCGGGCAAGGAGAATCTGTGCCAGCACAGAAGACATCTCCCATCGTGTTCTAGAGGCTGCACGGAGGTCTGCCGAGTGTTTTGCAAGAAGAGAAAGAAAGTTGTCCAAAACAGCTTGCAATCGAATGGTCATGTGAATAGAAAAGGCAGGAGAGTGGTCAGGTACTGTTTTCTCTCAGTTGGCAGGCTGCGCACAAAATCGCAGTGTTGTACAGCTTGTTTCATCACCTTTGCGAAGCTGCCGCTCTCCCCGGCACCCGGAGGCGAAGAAGCTGCTTCTTCGCGCAAAGACGATTCTGCCGCTCACAGTGCTCTGCGGTGTGCGCCTTCTGGCCAAAGAGGCCCGGGAGCTATGCTCAGCTCTGCAGAGCACTGTACCTTCGTCTTTAGCCTCTCTTCTCCTTTACATCTTAGCAGAAAGCTTTTCCACTGTGTCGGGCAAGGAGAAACTGTGCCAGCACAGAAAACATGTCCCATCGTGTTCTAGAGGCTGCACGGAGGTCTGCCGAGTGTTTTGCAAGAAGAGAAAGAAAGTTGTCCAAAACAGCTTGCAATCGAATGCTCATGTGAATAGAAAAGGCAGGAGAGTGGTCAGGTACTGTTTTCTCTCAGTTGGCAAGCTGCGCACACAATCGCAGTGTTGTACAGCTTGTTTCATCACCTTTGCGAAGTTGCCGCTCTCTCCGGCTCCCGGAGACGAAGAAGCTGCTTCTTCGCGCAAAGACGATTCTGCCGCTCACAGTGCTCTGCAGCGTGTGTCTTCTGCCAAAAGATGCCCGGGAGCTGTGCTTAGCTCTGCAGAGCACCGTACCTTCGTCTTTAGCCTCTCTTCTCGTCTACATCTTAGCAGAAAGCTTTTCCACTGTGTCGGGCAAGGAGAAACTGTGCCAGCACAGAAAACATATCCCATCGTGTTCTAGAAGCTGCACGGAGGTCTGCCGAGTGTTTTGCAAGAAGAGAAAGAAAGTTGTCCAAAACAGCTTGCAATCGAATGCTCATGTGAATAGAAAAGGCAGGAGAGTGGTCAGGTACTGTTTTCTCTCACTTGGCAAGCTGCGCACACAATCGCAGTGTTGTACAGCTTGTTTCTTCACCTTTGCGAAGTTGCCGCTCTCTCCGGCCCCCGGAGGCGAAGAAGCTGCTTCTTCGCGCAAAGACGATTCTACCGCTCACAGTGCTCTGCGGTGTGCGCCTTCTGCCCAAAGAGGCCCGGGAGCGATGCTCAGCTCTGCAGAGCACTGTACCTTCGTCTTTAGCCTCTCTTCTCGTCTACATCTTAGCAAAAAGCTTTTCCACTCTGTCTGGCAAGGAGAAACTGTGCCAGCACAGAAAACATCTCCCATCGTGTTCTAGAGGCTGCACGGAGGTCTGCCGAGTGTTTTGCAAGAAGAGAAAGAAAGTTGTCCAAAACAGCTTGCAATCGAATGCTCATGTGAATAGAAAAGGCAGGAGAGTGGTCAGGTACTGTTTTCTCTCAGTTGGCAAGCTGCGCACACAATCGCAGTGTTGTACAGCTTGTTTCATCACCGTTGCGAAGTTGCCGCTCTCTCCGGCTCCCGGAGACGAAGAAGCTGCTTCTTCGCGCAAAGACGATTCTGCCGCTCACAGTGCTCTGCGGTGTGCGGCTTCTGCCCAAAGAGGTCCGGGAACCGTGCTCAGCTCTGCAGAGCACCGCATCTTCGTCTTTAGCCTCTCTTCTCCTTTACATCTTAGCAAAAAGCTTTTCCGCTGTGTCGGGCAAGGAGAAACTGTGCCAGCACAGAAAACATCTCCCATCGTGTTCTAGAAGCTGCACGGAGGTCTGCCGAGTGTTTTGCAAGAAGAGAAAGAAAGTTGTCCTAAACAGCTTGCAATCGAATGCTCATGTGAATAGAAAAGGCAGGAGAGTGGTCAGGTACTGTTTTCGCTCAGTTGGCAAGCTGCGCACACAATCGCAGTGTTGTACAGCTTGTTTCTTCACCTTTGCGAAGTTGCCGCTCTCTCCGGCCCCCGGAGACGAAGAAGCTGCTTCTTCGCGCAAAGACGATTCTGCCGCTCACAGTGCTCTGCGGTGTGCGCCTTCTGCCCAAAGAGGTCCGGGAGCGGTGCTCAGCTCTGCAGAGCACCGTACCTTCGTCTTTAGCCTCTCTTCTCGTCTACATCTTAGCAAAAAGCTTTTCCACTCTGTCTGGCTAGGAGAAACTGTGCCAGCACAGAAAACATCTCCCATCGTGTTCTAGAGGCTGCACGGAGGTCTGCCGAGTGTTTTGCAAGAAGAGAAAGAAAGTTGTCCAAAACAGCTTGCAATCGAATGTTCATGTGAATAGAAAAGGCAGGAGAGTGGTCAGGTACTGTTTTCTCTCAGTTGGCAAGCTGCGCACACAATCGCAGTGTTGTACAGCTTGTTTCATCACCTTTGCGAAGTTGCCGCTCTCTCCGGCTCCCGGAGACGAAGAAGCTGCTTCTTCGCGCAAAGACGATTCTGCTGCTCACAGTGCTCTGCGGTGTGCGCCATCTGCCCAAAGAGGCCCGGGAGCGATGCTCAGCTCTGCAGAGCACTGTACCTTCGTCTTTAGCCTCTCTTCTCGTCTACATCTTAGCAAAAAGCTTTTCCACTCTGTCGGGCAAGGAGAAACTGTGCCAGCACAGAAAACATCTCCCATCGTGTTCTAGAGGCTGCACGGAGGTCTGCCGAGTGTTTTGCAAGAAGACAAAGAAAGTTGTCCAAAACAGCTTGCAATCGAATGTTCATGTGAATAGAAAAGGCAGGAGAGTGGTCAGGTACTGTTTTCTCTCAGTTGGCAAGCTGCGCACACAATCGCAGTGTTGTACAGCTTGTTTCATCACCTTTGCGAAGTTGCCGCTCTCTCCGGCCCCCGAGACGAAGAAGCTGCTTCTTCGCGCAAAGACGATTCTGCTGCTCAAAGTGCTCTGCGGTGTTCGGCATCTGCCCAAAGAGGTCCGGGAGCGGTGCTCAGCTCTGCAGAGCACCGTACCTTCGTCTTTAGCCTCTCTTCTCGTCTACATCTTAGCAAAAAGCTTTTCCACTGTGTCGGGCAAGGAGAAACTGTGCCAGCACAGAAAACATCTCCCATCGTGTTCTAGAGGCTGCACGGAGGTCTGCCGAGTGTTTTGCAAGAAGAGAAAGCAAGTTGTCCAAAACAGCTTGCAATCGAATGCTCATGTGAATAGAAAAGGCAGGAGAGTGGTCAGGTACTGTTTTCTCTCAGTTGGCAAGCTGCGCACACAATCGCAGTGTTGTAAAGCTTGTTTCATCACCTTTGCGAAGTTGCCGCTCTCCGGCTCCAGGAGACGAAGAAGCTGCTTCTTCGCGCAAAGACGATTCTGCTGCTTACAGTGCTCTGCGGTGTGCGCCTTCTGCTCAAAGAGGTCCCGGAACTGTGTTTAACTCTACAGAGCACCGTACCTTCGTCTTTAGCGTCTCTTCTCCTTTACATCTTAGCAAAAAGCTTTTCAACTCTGTCTGGCTAGGAGAAACTGTGCCAGCACAGAAAACATCTCCCATCGTGTTCTAGACGCTGCACGGAGGTCTGCCGAGTGTTTTGCAAGAAGAGAAAGAAAGTTGTCCAAAACAGCTTGCAATCGAATGTTCATGTGAATAGAAAAGGCAGGAGAGTGGTCAGGTACTGTTTTCTCTCAGTTGGCAAGCTGCGCACACAATCGGAGTGTTGTACAGCTTGTTTCATCACCTTTGCGAAGCTGCCGCTCTCTCCGGCTCCCGGAGACGAAGAAGCTGCTTCTTCGCGCAAAGACGATTCTGCTGCTCACAGTGCTCTGCGGTGTGCGCCTTCTGCCCAAAGAGGTCCGGGAGGGGTGCTCAGCTCTGCAGAGCACTGTACCTTCGTCTTTAGCCTCTCTTCTCCTTTACATCTTAGCAAAAAGCTTTTCCACTGTGTCGGGCAAGGAGAAACTGTGCCAGCACAGAAAACATCTCCCATCGTGTTCTAGAGGCTGCACGGAGGTCTGCCGAGTGTTTTGCAAGAAGAGAAAGAAAGTTGTCCAAAACAGCTTGCAATCGAATATTCATGTCAATAGAAAAGGCAGGAGAGTGGTCAGGTACTGTTTTCTCTCAGTTGGCAAGCTGCGCACACAATCGCAGTGTTGTACAGCTTGTTTCATCACCTTTGCGAAGTTGCCGCTCTCTCCGGCTCCCGGAGACGAAGAAGCTGCTTCTTCGCGCAAAGACGATTCTGCCGCTCACAGTGCTCTGCAGCGTGTGTCTTCTGCCAAAAGATGCCCGGGAGCTGTGCTTAGCTCTGCAGAGCACCGTACCTTCGTCTTTAGCCTCTCTTCTCGTCTACATCTTAGCAGAAAGCTTTTCCACTGTGTCGGGCAAGGAGAAACTGTGCCAGCACAGAAAACATCTCCCATCGTGTTCTAGAAGCTGCACGGAGGTCTGCCGAGTGTTTTGCAAGAAGAGAAAGCAAGTTGTCCAAAACAGCTTGCAATCGAATGCTCATGTGAATAGAAAAGGCAGGAGAGTGGTCAGGTACTGTTTTCTCTCAGTTGGCAAGCTGCGCACACAATCGCAGTGTTGTACAGCTTGTTTCTTCACCTTTGCGAAGTTGCCGCTCTCTCCGGCCCCCGGAGACGAAGAAGCTGCTTCTTCGCGCAAAGACGATTCTGCCGCTCACAGTGCTCTGCGGTGTGCGCCTTCTGCCCAAAGAGGTCCGGGAGCGGTGCTCAGCTCTGCAGAGCACCGTACCTTCGTCTTTAGCCTCTCTTCTCGTCTACATCTTAGCAAAAAGCTTTTCCACTCTGTCTGGCTAGGAGAAACTGTGCCAGCACAGAAAACATCTCCCATCGTGTTCTAGAGGCTGCACGCAGGTCTGCCGAGTGTTTTGCAAGAAGAGAAAGAAAGTTGTCCAAAACAGCTTGCAATCGAATGTTCATGTGAATAGAAAAGGCAGGAGAGTGGTCAGGTACTGTTTTCTCTCAGTTGGCAAGCTGCGCACACAATCGCAGTGTTGTACAGCTTGTTTCTTCACCTTTGCGAAGTTGCCGCTCTCTCCGGCTCCCGGAGACGAAGAAGCTGCTTCTTCGCGCAAAGACGATTCTGCTGCTCACAGTGCTCTGCAGTGTGTGTCTTCTGCCGAAAGAGGTCCGGGAGCTGTGTTTAGCTCTGCAGAGCACCGTACCTTCGTCTTTAGCGTCTCTTCTCCTTTAACTCTTAGCAAAAAGCTTTTCCGCTGTGTCGGGCAAGGAGAAACTGTGCCAGCACAGAAAACATCTCCCATCGTGTTCTAGAGGCTGCACGGAGGTCTACCGAGTGTTTTGCAAGAAGAGTAAGCAAGTTGTCCAAAACAGCTTGCAATCGAATGTTCATGTGAATAGAAAAGGCAGGAGAGTGGTCAGGTACTGTTTTCTCTCAGTTGGCAAGCTGCGCACACAATCGCAGTGTTGTACAGCTTGTTTCTTAACCTTTGGGAAGTTGCCGCTCTCTCCGGCTCCCGGAGACGAAGAAGCTGCTTCTTCGCGCAAAGACGATTCTGCTGCTCACAGTGCTCTGCAGTGTGTGTCTTCTGCCCAAAGAGGTCCGGGAGCGGTGCTTAGCTCTGCAGAGCTCCGTATCTTCGTCTTTAGCGTCTCTTCTCCTTTACATCTTAGCAAAAAGCTTTTCCGCTGTGTCGGGCAAGGAGAAACTGTGCCAGCACAGAAAACATCTCCCATCGTGTTCTAGAGGCTGCACGGAGGTTTGCCGAGTGTTTTGCAAGAAGAGAAAGCAAGTTGTCCAAAACAGCTTTCAATCGAATGCTCATGTGAATAGAAAAGGCAGGAGAGTGGTCAGGTACTGTTTTCTCTCACTTGGCAAGCTGCGCACACAATCGCAGTGTTGTACAGCTTGTTTCATCACCTTTGCGAAGTTGCCGCTCTCTCCGGCTCCCGGAGACGAAGAAGCTGCTTCTTCGCGCAAAGACGATTCTGCCGCTCACAGTGCTCTGCAGCGTGTGTCTTCTGCCAAAAGATGCCCGGGAGCTGTGCTTAGCTCTGCAGAGCACCGTACCTTCGTCTTTAGCCTCTCTTCTCGTCTACATCTTAGCAGAAAGCTTTTCCACTGTGTCGGGCAAGGAGAAACTGTGCCAGCACAGAAAACATCTCCCATCGTGTTCTAGAGGCTGCACGGAGGTCTGCCGAGTGTTTTGCAAGAAGAGAAAGAAAGTTGTCCAAAACAGCTTGCAAGCGAAAGCTCATGTGAATAGAAAAGGCAGGAGAGTGGTCAGGTACTGTTTTCTCTCACTTGGCAAGCTGCGCACACAATCGCAGTGTTGTACAGCTTGTTTCTTCACCTTTGCGAATTTGCCGCTCTCTCCGGCCCCCGGAGACGAAGAAGCTGCTTCTTCGCGCAAAGACGATTCTGCCGCTCACAGTGCTCTGCGGTGTGCGCCATCTGCCCAAAGAGGTCCGGGAGCGGTGCTCAGCTCTGCAGAGCACCGTACCTTCGTCTTTAGCCTCTCTTCTCGTCTACATCTTAGCAAATGCTTTTCCACAGTGTCGGGCAAGGAGAAACTGTGCCAGCACAGAAAACATCTCCCATGGTCTTCTAGAGGCTGCACGGAGGTCTGCCGAGTGTTTTGCAAGAAGAGAAAGAAAGTTGTCCAAAACAGCTTGCAATCGAATGTTCATGTGAATAGAAAAGGCAGGAGAGTGGTCAGGTACTGTTTTCTCTCACTTGGCAAGCTGCGCACACAATCGCAGTGTTGTACAGCTTGTTTCATCACCTTTGCGAAGTTGCCGCTCTCTCCGGCTCCCGGAGACGAAGAAGCTGCTTCTTCGCGCAAAGACGATTCTGCTGCTCACAGTGCTCTGCAGTGTGTGTCTTCTGCCGAAAGAGGACCGGGAGCTGTGTTTAGCTCTGCAGAGCACCGTACCTTCGTCTTTAGCGTGTCTTCTCCTTTACATCTTAGCAAAAAGCTTTTCCACTGTGTCGGGCAAGGAGAAACTGTGCCAGCACAGAAAACATCTCCCATCGTCTTCTAGAGGCTGCACGGAGGTCTGCCGAGTGTTTTGCAAGAAGAGAAAGAAAGTTGTCCAAAACAGCTTGCAATCGAATGCTCATGTGAATAGAAAAGGCAGGAGAGTGGTCAGGTACTGTTTTCTCTCTGTTGGCAAGCTGCGCACACAATCGCAGTGTTGTACAGCTTGTTTCATCACCTTTGCGAAGCTGCCGCTCTCTCCGGCTCCCGGAGACGAAGAAGCTGCTTCTTCGCGCAAAGACGATTCTGCTGCTCACAGTGCTCTGCAGTGTGTGTCTTCTGGCGAAAGAGGTCCGGGAGCGGTGCTCAGCTCTGCAGAGCTCCGCATCTTCGTCTTTAGCGTCTCTTCTCCTTTACATCTTAGCAAAAAGCTTTTCCGCTGTGTCGGGCAAGGAGAAACTGTGCCAGCACAGAAAACATCTCCCATCGTGTTCTAGAGGCTGCACGGAGGTCTGCCGAGTGTTTTGCAAGAAGAGAAAGAAAGTTGTCCAAAACAGCTTGCAATCGAATGCTCATGTGAATAGAAAAGGCAGGAGAGTGGTCAGGTACTGTTTTCTCTCAGTTGGCAAGCTGCGCACACAATCGCAGTGTTGTACAGCTTGTTTCATCACCTTTGCGAAGTTGCCGCTCTCTCCGGCTCCCGGAGACGAAGAAGCTGCTTCTTCGCGCAAAGACGATTCTACCGCTCACAGTGCTCTGCGGTGTGCGCCTTCTGCCCAAAGAGGCCCGGGAGCGATGCTCAGCTCTGCAGAGCACCGTACCTTCGTCTTTAGCCTCTCTCTCGTCTACATCTTAGCAAAAAGCTTTTCCACTCTGTCTTGCTAGGAGAAACTGTGCCAGCACAGAAAACATCTCCCATCGTGTTCTAGAGGCTGCACGGAGGTCTGCCGAGTGTTTTGCAAGAAGAGAAAGAAAGTTGTCCAAAACAGCTTGCAATCGAATGTTCATGTGAATAGAAAAGGCAGGAGAGTGGTCAGGTACTGTTTTCTCTCAGTTGGCAAGCTGCGCACACAATCGCAGTGTTGTACAGCTTGTTTCATCACCTTTGCGAAGTTGCCGCTCTCTCCGGCTCCCGGAGACGAAGAAGCTGCTTCTTCGCGCAAAGACGATTCTGCTGCTCACAGTGCTCTGCAGTGTGTGTCTTCTGCCGAAAGAGCACCGGGAGCTGTGTTTAGCTCTGCAGAGCACCGTACCTTCGTCTTTAGCGTGTCTTCTCCTTTACATCTTAGCAAAAAGCTTTTCCACTGTGTCGGGCAAGGAGAAACTGTGCCAGCACAGAAAACATATCCCATCGTGTTCTAGAGGCTGCACGGAGGTCTGCCGAGTGTTTTGCAAGAAGACAAAGAAAGTTGTCCAAAACAGCTTGCAATCGAATGCTCATGTGAATAGAAAAGGCAGGAGAGTGGTCAGGTACTGTTTTCTCTCAGTTGGCAAGCTGCGCACACAATCGCAGTGTTGTACAGCTTGTTTCATCACCTTTGCGAAGTTGCCGCTCTCTCCGGCTCCCGGAGACGAAGAAGCTGCTTCTTCGCGCAAAGACGATTCTGCTGCTCACAGTGCTCTGCAGTGTACGTCTTCTGCCGAAAGTGGTCCGGGAGCTGTGTTTAGCTCTGCAGAGCACCGTACCTTGGTCTTTAGCGTCTCTTCTCCTTTACATCTTAGCAAAAAGCTTTTCCACTCTGTCTGGCTAGGAGAAACTGTGCCAGCACAGAAAACCTCTCCCATCGTGTTCTAGAAGCTGCACGGAGGTCTGCCGAGTGTTTTGCAAGAAGAGAAAGAAAGTTGTCCAAAACAGCTTGCAATCGAATGCTCATGTGAATAGAAAAGGCAGGAGAGTGGTCAAGTACTGTTTTCTCTCACTTGGCAAGCTGCGCACACAATCGCAGTGTTGTACAGCTTGTTTCATCACCTTTGCGAAGCTGCCGCTCTCTCCGGCTCCCGGAGACGAAGAAGCTGCTTCTTCGCGCAAAGACGATTCTGCTGCTCACAGTGCTCTGCAGTGGGTGTCTTCTGCCGAAAGTGGTCCGGGAACTGTGTTTAACTCTACAGAGCACCGTACCTTCGTCTTTAGCGTCTCTTCTCCTTTTCATCTTAGCAAATAGCTTTTCCACTGTGTCGGGCAAGGAGAAACTGTGCCAGCACAGAAAACATATCCCATCGTGTTCTAGAGGCTGCACGGAGGTCTGCCGAGTGTTTTGCAAGAAGAGAAAGAAAGTTGTCCAAAACAGCTTGCAATCGAATGTTCATGTGAATAGAAAAGGCAGGAGAGTGGTCAGGTACTGTTTTCTCTCAGTTGGCAAGCTGCGCACACAATCGCAGTGTTGTACAGCTTGTTTCATCACCTTTGCGAAGTTGCCGCTCTCTCCGGCTCCCGGAGACGAAGAAGCTGCTTCTTCGCGCAAAGACGATTCTGCTGCTCACAGTGCTCTGCAGTGTGTGTCTTCTGGCGAAAGAGGTCCGGGAGCTGTGTTTAGCTCTGCAGAGCTCCGTATCTTCGTCTTTAGCGTCTCTTCTCCTTTAACTCTTAGCAAAAAGCTTTTCCGCTGTGTCGGGCAAGGAGAAACTGTGCCAGCACAGAAAACATATCCCATCGTGTTCTAGAGGCTGCACGGAGGTCTGCCGAGTGTTTTGCAAGAAGAGAAAGAAAGTTGTCCAAAACAGCTTGCAATCGAATGTTCATGTGAATAGAAAAGGCAGGAGAGTGGTCAGGTACTGTTTTCTCTCAGTTGGCAACCTGCGCACACAATCGCAGTGTTGTACAGCTTGTTTCATCACCTTTTCGAAGTTGCCGCTCTCTCCGGCTCCCGGAGACGAAGAAGCTGCTTCTTCGCGCAAAGACGATTCTGCCGCTCACAGTGCTCTGCAGAGTGTGTCTTCTGCCGAAAGCGGTCCGGGAGCTGTGCTTAGCTCTGCAGAGCACTGTACCTTCGTCTTTAGCCTCTCTTCTCCTTTACATCTTAGCAGAAAGCTTTTCCACTCTGTCTGGCAAGGAGAAACTGTGCCAGCACAGAAAACATCTCCCATCGTGTTCTAGAGGCTGCACGGAGGTCTGCCGAGTGTTTTGCAAGAAGACAAAGAAAGTTGTCCAAAACAGCTTGCAATCGAATGCTCATGTGAATAGAAAAGGCAGGAGAGTGGTCAGGTACTGTTTTCTCTCAGTTGGCAAGCTGCGCACACAATCGCAGTGTTGTACAGCTTGTTTCATCACCTTTGCGAAGTTGCCGCTCTCTCCGGCTCCCGGAGACGAAGAAGCTGCTTCTTCGCGCAAAGACGATTCTGCTGCTCACAGTGCTCTGCGGTGTGCGCCTTCTGCCCAAAGAGGTCCGGGAGCGGTGCTCAGCTCTGCAGAGCACCGCATCTTCGTCTTTAGCCTCTCTTCTCGTCTACATCTTAGCAAAAAGCTTTTCCACTCTGTCTGGCAAGGAGAAACTGTGCCAGCACAGAAAACATCTCCCATCGTGTTCTAGAAGCTGCACGGAGGTCTGCCGAGTGTTTTGCAAGAAGAGAAAGAAAGTTGTCCAAAACAGCTTGCAATCGAATGCTCATGTGAATAGAAAAGGCAGGAGAGTGGTCAGGTACTGTTTTCTCTCACTTGGCAAGCTGCGCACACAATCGCAGTGTTGTACAGCTTGTTTCATCACCTTTGCGAAGTTGCCGCTCTCTCCGGCTCCCGGAGACGAAGAAGCTGCTTCTTCGCGCAAAGACGATTCTGCCGCTCACAGTGCTCTGCAGCGCGTGTCTTCTGCCAAAAGATGCCCGGGAGCTGTTCTTAGCTCTGCAGAGCACCGTACCTTCGTCTTTAGCCTCTCTTCTCGTCTACATCTTAGCAGAAAGCTTTTCCACTGTGTCGGGCAAGGAGAAACTGTGCCAGCACAGAAAACATCTCCCATCGTGTTCTAGAAGCTGCACGGAGGTCTGCCGAGTGTTTTGCAAGAAGAGAAAGAAAGTTGTCCAAAACAGCTTGCAATCGAATGCTCATGTGAATAGAAAAGGCAGGAGAGTGGTCAGGTACTGTTTTCTCTCACTTGGCAAGCTGCGCACACAATCGCAGTGTTGTACAGCTTGTTTCATCACCTTTGCGAATTTGCCGCTCTCTCCGGCCCCCGGAGACGAAGAAGCTGCTTCTTCGCGCAAAGACGATTCTGCCGCTCACAGTGCTCTGCGGTGTGCGCCATCTGCCCAAAGAGGCCCGGGAGCGGTGCTCAGCTCTGCAGAGCACCGTACCTTCGTCTTTAGCCTCTCTTCTCGTCTACATCTTAGCAAAAAGCTTTTCCACTCTGTCTGGCAAGGAGAAACTGTGCCAGCACAGAAAACATCTCCCATCGTGTTCTAGACGCTGCACGGAGGTCTGCCGAGTGTTTTGCAAGAAGAGAAAGAAAGTTGTCCAAAACAGCTTGCAATCGAATGTTCATGTGAATAGAAAAGGCAGGAGAGTGGTCAGGTACTGTTTTCTCTCACTTGGCAAGCTGCGCACACAATCGCAGTGTTGTACAGCTTGTTTCATCACCTTTGCGAAGTTGCCGCTCTCTCCGGCTCCCGGAGACGAAGAAGCTGCTTCTTCGCGCAAAGACGATTCTGCTGCTCACAGTGCTCTGCAGTGTGTGTCTTCTGCCGAAAGAGGACCGGGAGCTGTGTTTAGCTCTGCAGAGCACCGTACCTTCGTCTTTAGCGTGTCTTCTCCTTTACATCTTAGCAAAAAGCTTTTCCACTGTGTCGGGCAAGGAGAAACTGTGCCAGCACAGAAAACATATCCCATCGTGTTCTAGAGGCTGCACGGAGGTCTGCCGAGTGTTTTGCAAGAAGACAAAGAAAGTTGTCCAAAACAGCTTGCAATCGAATGCTCATGTGAATAGAAAAGGCAGGAGAGTGGTCAGGTACTGTTTTCTCTCAGTTGGCAAGCTGCGCACACAATCGCAGTGTTGTACAGCTTGTTTCATCACCTTTGCGAAGTTGCCGCTCTCTCCGGCTCCCGGAGACGAAGAAGCTGCTTCTTCGCGCAAAGACGATTCTGCTGCTCACAGTGCTCTGCAGTGTACGTCTTCTGCCGAAAGTGGTCCGGGAGCTGTGTTTAGCTCTGCAGAGCACCGTACCTTGGTCTTTAGCGTCTCTTCTCCTTTACATCTTAGCAAAAAGCTTTTCCACTGTGTCGGGCTAGGAGAAACTGTGCCAGCACAGAAAACCTCTCCCATCGTGTTCTAGAAGCTGCACGGAGGTCTGCCGAGTGTTTTGCAAGAAGAGAAAGAAATTGTCCAAAACAGCTTGCAAGCGAATGCTCATGTGAATAGAAAAGGCAGGAGAGTGGTCAGGTACTGTTTTCTCTCACTTGGCAAGCTGCGCACACAATCGCAGTGTTGTACAGCTTGTTTCATCACCTTTGCGAAGCTGCCGCTCTCTCCGGCTCCCGGAGACGAAGAAGCTGCTTCTTCGCGCAAAGACGATTCTGCTGCTCACAGTGCTCTGCAGTGTGTGTCTTCTGCCGAAAGTGGTCCGGGAACTGTGTTTAACTCTACGAGCACCGTACCTTCGTCTTTAGCGTCTCTTCTCCTTTTCATCTTAACAAAAAGCTTTTCCACTGTGTCGGGCAAGGAGAAACTGTGCCAGCACAGAAAACATCTCCCATCGTGTTCTAGAGGCTGCACGGAGGTCTGCCGAGTGTTTTGCAAGAAGAGAAAGAAAGTTGTCCAAAACAGCTTGCAATCGAATGTTCATGTGAATAGAAAAGGCAGGAGAGTGGTCAGGTACTGTTTTCTCTCAGTTGGCAAGCTGCGCACACAATCGCAGTGTTGTACAGCTTGTTTCATCACCTTTGCGAAGTTGCCGCTCTCTCCGGCTCCCGGAGACGAAGAAGCTGCTTCTTCGCGCAAAGACGATTCTGCTGCTCACAGTGCTCTGCAGTGTGTGTCTTCTGCCGAAAGAGGTCCGGGAGCTGTGTTTAGCTCTGCAGAGCACCGTACCTTCGTCTTTAGCGTCTCTTCTCCTTTAACTCTTAGCAAAAAGCTTTTCCGCTGTGTCGGGCAAGGAGAAACTGTGCCAGCACAGAAAACATCTCCCATCGTGTTCTAGAGGCTGCACGGAGGTCTGCCGAGTGTTTTGCAAGAAGAGAAAGCAAGTTGTCCAAAACAGCTTGCAATCGAATGCTCATGTGAATAGAAAAGGCAGGAGAGTGGTCAGGTACTGTTTTCTCTCACTTGGCAAGCTGCGCACACAATCGCAGTGTTGTACAGCTTGTTTCATCACCTTTGCGAAGTTGCCGCTCTCTCCGGCTCCCGGAGACGAAGAACCTGCTTCTTCGCGCAAAGACGATTCTGCCGCTCACAGTGCTCTGCAGCGTGTGTCTTCTGCCAAAAGATGCCCGGGAGCTGTGCTTAGCTCTGCAGAGCACCGTACCTTCGTCTTTAGCCTCTCTTCTCGTCTACATCTTAGCAGAAAGCTTTTCCACTGTGTCGGGCAAGGAGAAACTGTGCCAGCACAGAAAACATCTCCCATCGTGTTCTAGAAGCTGCACGGAGGTCTGCCGAGTGTTTTGCAAGAAGAGAAAGAAAGTTGTCCAAAACAGCTTGCAAGCGAATGCTCATGTGAATAGAAAAGGCAGGAGAGTGGTCAGGTACTGTTTTCTCTCACTTGGCAAGCTGCGCACACAATCGCAGTGTTGTACAGCTTGTTTCTTCACCTTTGCGAAGTTGCCGCTCTCTCCGGCCCCCGGAGACGAAGAAGCTGCTTCTTCGCGCAAAGACGATTCTGCCGCTCACAGTGCTCTGCGGTGTGCGCCATCTGCCCAAAGAGGTCCGGGAGCGGTGCTCAGCTCTGCAGAGCACCGTACCTTCGTCTTTAGCCTCTCTTCTCGTCTACATCTTAGCAAAAAGCTTTTCCACTCTGTCTGGCAAGGAGAAACTGTGCCAGCACAGAAAACATCTCCCATGGTCTTCTAGAGGCTGCACGGAGGTCTGCCGAGTGTTTTGCAAGAAGAGAAAGAAAGTTGTCCAAAACAGCTTGCAATCGAATGTTCATGTTAATAGAAAAGGCAGGAGAGTGGTCAGGTACTGTTTTCTCTCACTTGGCAAGCTGCGCACACAATCGCAGTGTTGTACAGCTTGTTTCATCACCTTTGCGAAGTTGCCGCTCTCTCCGGCTCCCGGAGACGAAGAAGCTGCTTCTTCGCGCAAAGACGATTCTGCCGCTCACAGTGCTCTGCAGCGTGTGTCTTCTGCCAAAAGATGCCCGGGAGCTGTGCTTAGCTCTGCAGAGCACCGTACCTTCGTCTTTAGCCTCTCTTCTCGTCTACATCTTAGCAGAAAGCTTTTCCACTGTGTCGGGCAAGGAGAAACTGTGCCAGCACAGAAAACATCTCCCATCGTGTTCTAGAGGCTGCACGGAGGTCTGCCGAGTGTTTTGCAAGAAGAGAAAGAAAGTTGTCCAAAACAGCTTGCAAGCGAAAGCTCATGTGAATAGAAAAGGCAGGAGAGTGGTCAGGTACTGTTTTCTCTCACTTGGCAAGCTGCGCACACAATCGCAGTGTTGTACAGCTTGTTTCTTCACCTTTGCGAAGTTGCCGCTCTCTCCGGCCCCCGGAGACGAAGAAGCTGCTTCTTCGCGCAAAGACGATTCTGCCGCTCACAGTGCTCTGCGGTGTGCGCCATCTGCCCAAAGAGGTCCGGGAGCGGTGCTCAGCTCTGCAGAGCACCGTACCTTCGTCTTTAGCCTCTCTTCTCGTCTACATCTTAGCAAATGCTTTTCCACTGTGTCGGGCAAGGAGAAACTGTGCCAGCACAGAAAACATCTCCCATGGTCTTCTAGAGGCTGCACGGAGGTCTGCCGAGTGTTTTGCAAGAAGAGAAAGAAAGTTGTCCAAAACAGCTTGCAATCGAATGTTCATGTGAATAGAAAAGGCAGGAGAGTGGTCAGGTACTGTTTTCGCTCACTTGGCAAGCTGCGCACACAATCGCAGTGTTGTACAGCTTGTTTCATCACCTTTGCGAAGTTGCCGCTCTCTCCGGCTCCCGGAGACGAAGAAGCTGCTTCTTCGCGCAAAGACGATTCTGCTGCTCACAGTGCTCTGCAGTGTGTGTCTTCTGCCGAAAGAGGACCGGGAGCTGTGTTTAGCTCTGCAGAGCACCGTACCTTCGTCTTTAGCGTGTCTTCTCCTTTACATCTTAGCAAAAAGCTTTTCCACTGTGTCGGGCAAGGAGAAACTGTGCCAGCACAGAAAACATCTCCCATCGTGTTCTAGAGGCTGCACGGAGGTCTGCCGAGTGTTTTGCAAGAAGAGAAAGAAAGTTGTCCAAAACAGCTTGCAATCGAATGCTCATGTGAATAGAAAAGGCAGGAGAGTGGTCAGGTACTGTTTTCTCTCTGTTGGCAAGCTGCGCACACAATCGCAGTGTTGTACAGCTTGTTTCATCACCTTTGCGAAGCTGCCGCTCTCTCCGGCTCCCGGAGACGAAGAAGCTGCTTCTTCGCGCAAAGACGATTCTGCTGCTCACAGTGCTCTGCAGTGTGTGTCTTCTGCCGAAAGAGGTCCGGGAGCTGTGTTTAGCTCTGCAGAGCACCGTACCTTCGTCTTTAGCGTCTCTTCTCCTTTAACTCTTAGCAAAAAGCTTTTCCGCTGTGTCGGGCAAGGAGAAACTGTGCCAGCACAGAAAACATCTCCCATCGTGTTCTAGAGGCTGCACGGAGGTCTGCCGAGTGTTTTGCAAGAAGAGTAAGCAAGTTGTCCAAAACAGCTTGCCAGCGAATGTTCATGTGAATAGAAAAGGCAGGAGAGTGGTCAGGTACTGTTTTCTCTCAGTTGGCAAGCTGCGCACACAATCGCAGTGTTGTACAGCTTGTTTCTTAACCTTTGCGAAGTTGCCGCTCTCTCCGGCTCCCGGAGACGAAGAAGCTGCTTCTTCGCGCAAAGACGATTCTGCTGCTCACAGTGCTCTGCAGTGTGTGTCTTCTGCCGAAAGAGGTCCGGGAGCGGTGCTTAGCTCTGCAGAGCTCCGTATCTTCGTCTTTAGCGTCTCTTCTCCTTTACATCTTAGCAAAAAGCTTTTCCGCTGTGTCGGGCAAGGAGAAACTGTGCCAGCCCAGAAAACATCTCCCATCGTGTTCTAGAGGCTGCACGGAGGTCTGCCGAGTGTTTTGCAAGAAGAGAAAGCAAGTTGTCCAAAACAGCTTTCAATCGAATGCTCATGTGAATAGAAAAGGCAGGAGAGTGGTCAGGTACTGTTTTCTCTCACTTGGCAAGCTGCGCACACAATCGCAGTGTTGTACAGCTTGTTTCATCACCTTTGCGAAGTTGCCGCTCTCTCCGGCTCCCGGAGACGAAGAACCTGCTTCTTCGCGCAAAGACGATTCTGCCGCTCACAGTGCTCTGCAGCGTGTGTCTTCTGCCAAAAGATGCCCGGGAGCTGTGCTTAGCTCTGCAGAGCACCGTACCTTCGTCTTTAGCCTCTCTTCTCGTCTACATCTTAGCAGAAAGCTTTTCCACTGTGTCGGGCAAGGAGAAACTGTGCCAGCACAGAAAACATCTCCCATCGTGTTCTAGAAGCTGCACGGAGGTCTGCCGAGTGTTTTGCAAGAAGTGAAAGAAAGTTGTCCAAAACAGCTTGCAAGCGAATGCTCATGTGAATAGAAAAGGCAGGAGAGTGGTCAGGTACTGTTTTCTCTCACTTGGCAAGCTGCGCACACAATCGCAGTGTTGTACAGCTTGTTTCTTCACCTTTGCGAAGTTGCCGCTCTCTCCGGCTCCCGGAGACGAAGAAGCTGCTTCTTCGCGCAAAGACGATTCTGCCGCTCACAGTGCTCTGCGGTGTGCGCCATCTGCCCAAAGAGGTCCGGGAGCGGTGCTCAGCTCTGCAGAGCACCGTACCTTCGTCTTTAGCCTCTCTTCTCGTCTACATCTTAGCAAAAAGCTTTTCCACTCTGTCTGGCAAGGAGAAACTGTGCCAGCACAGAAAACATCTCCCATGGTCTTCTAGAGGCTGCAGGGAGGTCTGCCGAGTGTTTTGCAAGAAGAGAAAGAAAGTTGTCCAAAACAGCTTGCAATCGAATGTTCATGTGAATAGAAAAGGCAGGAGAGTGGTCAGGTACTGTTTTCTCTCACTTGGCAAGCTGCGCACACAATCGCAGTGTTGTACAGCTTGTTTCATCACCTTTGCGAAGTTGCCGCTCTCTCCGGCTCCCGGAGACGAAGAAGCTGCTTCTTCGCGCAAAGACGATTCTGCCGCTCACAGTGCTCTGCAGCGTGTGTCTTCTGCCAAAAGATGACCGGGAGCTCTGCTTAGCTCTGCAGAGCACCGTACCTTCGTCTTTAGCCTCTCTTCTCGTCTACATCTTAGCAGAAAGCTTTTCCACTGTGTCGGGCAAGGAGAAACTGTGCCAGCACAGAAAACATATCCCATCGTGTTCTAGAGGCTGCACGGAGGTCTGCCGAGTGTTTTGCAAGAAGACAAAGAAAGTTGTCCAAAACAGCTTGCAATCGAATGCTCATGTGAATAGAAAAGGCAGGAGAGTGGTCAGGTACTGTTTTCTCTCAGTTGGCAAGCTGCGCACACAATCGCAGTGTTGTACAGCTTGTTTCATCACCTTTGCGAAGTTGCCGCTCTCTCCGGCTCCCGGAGACGAAGAAGCTGCTTCTTCGCGCAAAGACGATTCTGCTGCTCACAGTGCTCTGCAGTGTACGTCTTCTGCCGAAAGTGGTCCGGGAGCTGTGTTTAGCTCTGCAGAGCACCGTACCTTGGTCTTTAGCGTCTCTTCTCCTTTACATCTTAGCAAAAAGCTTTTCCACTGTGTCGGGCTAGGAGAAACTGTGCCAGCACAGAAAACCTCTCCCATCGTGTTCTAGAAGCTGCACGGAGGTCTGCCGAGTGTTTTGCAAGAAGAGAAAGAAAGTTGTCCAAAACAGCTTGCAAGCGAATGCTCATGTGAATAGAAAAGGCAGGAGAGTGGTCAGGTACTGTTTTCTCTCACTTGGCAAGCTGCGCACACAATCGCAGTGTTGTACAGCTTGTTTCATCACCTTTGCGAAGCTGCCGCTCTCTCCGGCTCCCGGAGACGAAGAAGCTGCTTCTTCGCGCAAAGACGATTCTGCTGCTCACAGTGCTCTGCAGTGTGTGTCTTCTGCCGAAAGTGGTCCGGGAACTGTGTTTAACTCTACAGAGCACCGTACCTTCGTCTTTAGCGTCTCTTCTCCTTTTCATCTTAACAAAAAGCTTTTCCACTGTGTCGGGCAAGGAGAAACTGTGCCAGCACAGAAAACATCTCCCATCGTGTTCTAGAGGCTGCACGGAGGTCTGCCGAGTGTTTTGCAAGAAGAGAAAGAAAGTTGTCCAAAACAGCTTGCAATCGAATGTTCATGTGAATAGAAAAGGCAGGAGAGTGGTCAGGTACTGTTTTCTCTCAGTTGGCAAGCTGCGCACACAATCGCAGTGTTGTACAGCTTGTTTCATCACCTTTGCGAAGTTGCCGCTCTCTCCGGCTCCCGGAGACGAAGAAGCTGCTTCTTCGCGCAAAGACGATTCTGCTGCTCACAGTGCTCTGCAGTGTGTGTCTTCTGCCGAAAGAGGTCCGGGAGCTGTGTTTAGCTCTGCAGAGCACCGTACCTTCGTCTTTAGCCTCTCTTCTCCTTTAACTCTTAGCAAAAAGCTTTTCCGCTGTGTCGGGCAAGGAGAAACTGTGCCAGCACAGAAAACATCTCCCATCGTGTTCTAGAGGCTGCACGGAGGTCTGCCGAGTGTTTTGCAAGAAGAGAAAGAAAGTTGTCCAAAACAGCTTGCAATCGAATGTTCATGTTAATAGAAAAGGCAGGAGAGTGGTCAGGTACTGTTTTCTCTCAGTTGGCAAGCTGCGCACACAATCGCAGTGTTGTACAGCTTGTTTCTTAACCTTTGCGAAGTTGCCGCTCTCTCCGGCTCCCGGAGACGAAGAAGCTGCTTCTTCGCGCAAAGACGATTCTGCTGCTCACAGTGCTCTGCAGTGTGTGTCTTCTGCCGAAAGAGGTCCGGGAGCGGTGCTTAGCTCTGCAGAGCTCCGTATCTTCGTCTTTAGCGTCTCTTCTCCTTTACATCTTAGCAAAAAGCTTTTCCGCTGTGTCGGGCAAGGAGAAACTGTGCCAGCACAGAAAACATCTCCCATCGTGTTCTAGAGGCTGCACGGAGGTCTGCCGAGTGTTTTGCAAGAAGAGAAAGCAAGTTGTCCAAAACAGCTTTCAATCGAATGCTCATGTGAATAGAAAAGGCAGGAGAGTGGTCAGGTACTGTTTTCTCTCACTTGGCAAGCTGCGCACACAATCGCAGTGTTGTACAGCTTGTTTCATCACCTTTGCGAAGTTGCCGCTCTCTCCGGCTCCCGGAGACGAAGAACCTGCTTCTTCGCGCAAAGACGATTCTGCCGCTCACAGTGCTCTGCAGCGTGTGTCTTCTGCCAAAAGATGCCCGGGAGCTGTGCTTAGCTCTGCAGAGCACCGTACCTTCGTCTTTAGCCTCTCTTCTCGTCTACATCTTAGCAGAAAGCTTTTCCACTGTGTCGGGCAAGGAGAAACTGTGCCAGCACAGAAAACATCTCCCATCGTGTTCTAGAAGCTGCACGGAGGTCTGCCGAGTGTTTTGCAAGAAGAGAAAGAAAGTTGTCCAAAACAGCTTGCAAGCGAATGCTCATGTGAATAGAAAAGGCAGGAGAGTGGTCAGGTACTGTTTTCTCTCACTTGGCAAGCTGCGCACACAATCGCAGTGTTGTACAGCTTGTTTCTTCACCTTTGCGAAGTTGCCGCTCTCTCCGGCCCCCGGAGACGAAGAAGCTGCTTCTTCGCGCAAAGACGATTCTGCCGCTCACAGTGCTCTGCGGTGTGCGCCATCTGCCCAAAGAGGTCCGGGAGCGGTGCTCAGCTCTGCAGAGCACCGTACCTTCGTCTTTAGCCTCTCTTCTCGTCTACATCTTAGCAAATGCTTTTCCACTGTGTCGGGCAAGGAGAAACTGTGCCAGCACAGAAAACATCTCCCATGGTCTTCTAGAGGCTGCACGGAGGTCTGCCGAGTGTTTTGCAAGAAGAGAAAGAAAGTTGTCCAAAACAGCTTGCAATCGAATGTTCATGTGAATAGAAAAGGCAGGAGAGTGGTCAGGTACTGTTTTCTCTCACTTGGCAAGCTGCGCACACAATCGCAGTGTTGTACAGCTTGTTTCATCACCTTTGCGAAGTTGCCGCTCTCTCCGGCTCCCGGAGACGAAGAAGCTGCTTCTTCGCGCAAAGACGATTCTGCCGCTCACAGTGCTCTGCGGTGTGCGCCATCTGCCCAAAGAGGTCCGGGAGCGGTGCTCAGCTCTGCAGAGCACCGTACCTTCGTCTTTAGCCTCTCTTCTCGTCTACATCTTAGCAAAAAGCTTTTCCACTCTGTCTGGCAAGGAGAAACTGTGCCAGCACAGAAAACATCTCCCATGGTCTTCTAGAGGCTGCACGGAGGTCTGCCGAGTGTTTTGCAAGAAGAGAAAGAAAGTTGTCCAAAACAGCTTGCAATCGAATGTTCATGTTAATAGAAAAGGCAGGAGAGTGGTCAGGTACTGTTTTCTCTCAGTTGGCAAGCTGCGCACACAATCGCAGTGTTGTACAGCTTGTTTCATCACCTTTGCGAAGTTGCCGCTCTCTCCGGCTCCCGGAGACGAAGAAGCTGCTTCTTCGCGCAAAGACGATTCTGCCGCTCACAGTGCTCTGCAGCGTGTGTCTTCTGCCAAAAGATGCCCGGGAGCTGTGCTTAGCTCTGCAGAGCACCGTACCTTCGTCTTTAGCCTCTCTTCTCGTCTACATCTTAGCAGAAAGCTTTTCCACTGTGTCGGGCAAGGAGAAACTGTGCCAGCACAGAAAACATCTCCCATCGTGTTCTAGAAGCTGCACGGAGGTCTGCCGAGTGTTTTGCAAGAAGTGAAAGAAAGTTGTCCAAAACAGCTTGCAAGCGAATGCTCATGTGAATAGAAAAGGCAGGAGAGTGGTCAGGTACTGTTTTCTCTCACTTGGCAAGCTGCGCACACAATCGCAGTGTTGTACAGCTTGTTTCTTCACCTTTGCGAAGTTGCCGCTCTCTCCGGCTCCCGGAGACGAAGAAGCTGCTTCTTCGCGCAAAGACGATTCTGCCGCTCACAGTGCTCTGCGGTGTGCGCCATCTGCCCAAAGAGGTCCGGGAGCGGTGCTCAGCTCTGCAGAGCACCGTACCTTCGTCTTTAGCCTCTCTTCTCGTCTACATCTTAGCAAAAAGCTTTTCCACTCTGTCTGGCAAGGAGAAACTGTGCCAGCACAGAAAACATCTCCCATGGTCTTCTAGAGGCTGCAGGGAGGTCTGCCGAGTGTTTTGCAAGAAGAGAAAGAAAGTTGTCCAAAACAGCTTGCAATCGAATGTTCATGTGAATAGAAAAGGCAGGAGAGTGGTCAGGTACTGTTTTCTCTCACTTGGCAAGCTGCGCACACAATCGCAGTGTTGTACAGCTTGTTTCATCACCTTTGCGAAGTTGCCGCTCTCTCCGGCTCCCGGAGACGAAGAAGCTGCTTCTTCGCGCAAAGACGATTCTGCCGCTCACAGTGCTCTGCAGCGTGTGTCTTCTGCCAAAAGATGACCGGGAGCTCTGCTTAGCTCTGCAGAGCACCGTACCTTCGTCTTTAGCCTCTCTTCTCGTCTACATCTTAGCAGAAAGCTTTTCCACTGTGTCGGGCAAGGAGAAACTGTGCCAGCACAGAAAACATATCCCATCGTGTTCTAGAGGCTGCACGGAGGTCTGCCGAGTGTTTTGCAAGAAGACAAAGAAAGTTGTCCAAAACAGCTTGCAATCGAATGCTCATGTGAATAGAAAAGGCAGGAGAGTGGTCAGGTACTGTTTTCTCTCAGTTGGCAAGCTGCGCACACAATCGCAGTGTTGTACAGCTTGTTTCATCACCTTTGCGAAGTTGCCGCTCTCTCCGGCTCCCGGAGACGAAGAAGCTGCTTCTTCGCGCAAAGACGATTCTGCTGCTCACAGTGCTCTGCAGTGTACGTCTTCTGCCGAAAGTGGTCCGGGAGCTGTGTTTAGCTCTGCAGAGCACCGTACCTTGGTCTTTAGCGTCTCTTCTCCTTTACATCTTAGCAAAAAGCTTTTCCACTGTGTCGGGCTAGGAGAAACTGTGCCAGCACAGAAAACCTCTCCCATCGTGTTCTAGAAGCTGCACGGAGGTCTGCCGAGTGTTTTGCAAGAAGAGAAAGAAAGTTGTCCAAAACAGCTTGCAAGCGAATGCTCATGTGAATAGAAAAGGCAGGAGAGTGGTCAGGTACTGTTTTCTCTCACTTGGCAAGCTGCGCACACAATCGCAGTGTTGTACAGCTTGTTTCATCACCTTTGCGAAGCTGCCGCTCTCTCCGGCTCCCGGAGACGAAGAAGCTGCTTCTTCGCGCAAAGACGATTCTGCTGCTCACAGTGCTCTGCAGTGTGTGTCTTCTGCCGAAAGTGGTCCGGGAACTGTGTTTAACTCTACAGAGCACCGTACCTTCGTCTTTAGCGTCTCTTCTCCTTTTCATCTTAACAAAAAGCTTTTCCACTGTGTCGGGCAAGGAGAAACTGTGCCAGCACAGAAAACATCTCCCATCGTGTTCTAGAGGCTGCACGGAGGTCTGCCGAGTGTTTTGCAAGAAGAGAAAGAAAGTTGTCCAAAACAGCTTGCAATCGAATGTTCATGTGAATAGAAAAGGCAGGAGAGTGGTCAGGTACTGTTTTCTCTCAGTTGGCAAGCTGCGCACACAATCGCAGTGTTGTACAGCTTGTTTCATCACCTTTGCGAAGTTGCCGCTCTCTCCGGCTCCCGGAGACGAAGAAGCTGCTTCTTCGCGCAAAGACGATTCTGCTGCTCACAGTGCTCTGCAGTGTGTGTCTTCTGCCGAAAGAGGTCCGGGAGCTGTGTTTAGCTCTGCAGAGCACCGTACCTTCGTCTTTAGCCTCTCTTCTCCTTTAACTCTTAGCAAAAAGCTTTTCCGCTGTGTCGGGCAAGGAGAAACTGTGCCAGCACAGAAAACATCTCCCATCGTGTTCTAGAGGCTGCACGGAGGTCTGCCGAGTGTTTTGCAAGAAGAGAAAGAAAGTTGTCCAAAACAGCTTGCAATCGAATGTTCATGTGAATAGAAAAGGCAGGAGAGTGGTCAGGTACTGTTTTCTCTCAGTTGGCAAGCTGCGCACACAATCGCAGTGTTGTACAGCTTGTTTCTTAACCTTTGCGAAGTTGCCGCTCTCTCCGGCTCCCGGAGACGAAGAAGCTGCTTCTTCGCGCAAAGACGATTCTGCTGCTCACAGTGCTCTGCAGTGTGTGTCTTCTGCCGAAAGAGGTCCGGGAGCGGTGCTTAGCTCTGCAGAGCTCCGTATCTTCGTCTTTAGCGTCTCTTCTCCTTTACATCTTAGCAAAAAGCTTTTCCGCTGTGTCGGGCAAGGAGAAACTGTGCCAGCACAGAAAACATCTCCCATCGTGTTCTAGAGGCTGCACGGAGGTCTGCCGAGTGTTTTGCAAGAAGAGAAAGCAAGTTGTCCAAAACAGCTTTCAATCGAATGCTCATGTGAATAGAAAAGGCAGGAGAGTGGTCAGGTACTGTTTTCTCTCACTTGGCAAGCTGCGCACACAATCGCAGTGTTGTACAGCTTGTTTCATCACCTTTGCGAAGTTGCCGCTCTCTCCGGCTCCCGGAGACGAAGAACCTGCTTCTTCGCGCAAAGACGATTCTGCCGCTCACAGTGCTCTGCAGCGTGTGTCTTCTGCCAAAAGATGCCCGGGAGCTGTGCTTAGCTCTGCAGAGCACCGTACCTTCGTCTTTAGCCTCTCTTCTCGTCTACATCTTAGCAGAAAGCTTTTCCACTGTGTCGGGCAAGGAGAAACTGTGCCAGCACAGAAAACATCTCCCATCGTGTTCTAGAAGCTGCACGGAGGTCTTTCTAGTGTTTTGCAAGAAGAGAAAGAAAGTTGTCCAAAACAGCTTGCAAGCGAATGCTCATGTGAATAGAAAAGGCAGGAGAGTGGTCAGGTACTGTTTTCTCTCACTTGGCAAGCTGCGCACACAATCGCAGTGTTGTACAGCTTGTTTCTTCACCTTTGCGAAGTTGCCGCTCTCTCCGGCCCCCGGAGACGAAGAAGCTGCTTCTTCGCGCAAAGACGATTCTGCCGCTCACAGTGCTCTGCGGTGTGCGCCATCTGCCCAAAGAGGTCCGGGAGCGGTGCTCAGCTCTGCAGAGCACCGTACCTTCGTCTTTAGCCTCTCTTCTCGTCTACATCTTAGCAAATGCTTTTCCACAGTGTCGGGCAAGGAGAAACTGTGCCAGCACAGAAAACATCTCCCATGGTCTTCTAGAGGCTGCACGGAGGTCTGCCGAGTGTTTTGCAAGAAGAGAAAGAAAGTTGTCCAAAACAGCTTGCAATCGAATGTTCATGTGAATAGAAAAGGCAGGAGAGTGGTCAGGTACTGTTTTCTCTCACTTGGCAAGCTGCGCACACAATCGCAGTGTTGTACAGCTTGTTTCATCACCTTTGCGAAGTTGCCGCTCTCTCCGGCTCCCGGAGACGAAGAAGCTGCTTCTTCGCGCAAAGACGATTCTGCTGCTCACAGTGCTCTGCAGTGTGTGTCTTCTGCCGAAAGAGGACCGGGAGCTGTGTTTAGCTCTGCAGAGCACCGTACCTTCGTCTTTAGCGTGTCTTCTCCTTTACATCTTAGCAAAAAGCTTTTCCACTGTGTCGGGCAAGGAGAAACTGTGCCAGCACAGAAAACATCTCCCATCGTCTTCTAGAGGCTGCACGGAGGTCTGCCGAGTGTTTTGCAAGAAGAGAAAGAAAGTTGTCCAAAACAGCTTGCAATCGAATGCTCATGTGAATAGAAAAGGCAGGAGAGTGGTCAGGTACTGTTTTCTCTCTGTTGGCAAGCTGCGCACACAATCGCAGTGTTGTACAGCTTGTTTCATCACCTTTGCGAAGCTGCCGCTCTCTCCGGCTCCCGGAGACGAAGAAGCTGCTTCTTCGCGCAAAGACGATTCTGCTGCTCACAGTGCTCTGCAGTGTGTGTCTTCTGGCGAAAGAGGTCCGGTAGCGGTGCTCAGCTCTGCAGAGCTCCGCATCTTCGTCTTTAGCGTCTCTTCTCCTTTACATCTTAGCAAAAAGCTTTTCCGCTGTGTCGGGCAAGGAGAAACTGTGCCAGCACAGAAAACATCTCCCATCGTGTTCTAGAGGCTGCACGGAGGTCTGCCGAGTGTTTTGCAAGAAGAGAAAGAAAGTTGTCCAAAACAGCTTGCAATCGAATGCTCATGTGAATAGAAAAGGCAGGAGAGTGGTCAGGTACTGTTTTCTCTCAGTTGGCAAGCTGCGCACACAATCGCAGTGTTGTACAGCTTGTTTCATCACCTTTGCGAAGTTGCCGCTCTCTCCGGCTCCCGGAGACGAAGAAGCTGCTTCTTCGCGCAAAGACGATTCTACCGCTCACAGTGCTCTGCGGTGTGCGCCTTCTGCCCAAAGAGGCCCGGGAGCGATGCTCAGCTCTGCAGAGCACCGTACCTTCGTCTTTAGCCTCTCTCTCGTCTACATCTTAGCAAAAAGCTTTTCCACTCTGTCTTGCTAGGAGAAACTGTGCCAGCACAGAAAACATCTCCCATCGTGTTCTAGAGGCTGCACGGAGGTCTGCCGAGTGTTTTGCAAGAAGAGAAAGAAAGTTGTCCAAAACAGCTTGCAATCGAATGTTCATGTGAATAGAAAAGGCAGGAGAGTGGTCAGGTACTGTTTTCTCTCAGTTGGCAAGCTGCGCACACAATCGCAGTGTTGTACAGCTTGTTTCATCACCTTTGCGAAGTTGCCGCTCTCTCCGGCTCCCGGAGACGAAGAAGCTGCTTCTTCGCGCAAAGACGATTCTGCTGCTCACAGTGCTCTGCAGTGTGTGTCTTCTGCCGAAAGAGCACCGGGAGCTGTGTTTAGCTCTGCAGAGCACCGTACCTTCGTCTTTAGCGTGTCTTCTCCTTTACATCTTAGCAAAAAGCTTTTCCACTGTGTCGGGCAAGGAGAAACTGTGCCAGCACAGAAAACATATCCCATCGTGTTCTAGAGGCTGCACGGAGGTCTGCCGAGTGTTTTGCAAGAAGACAAAGAAAGTTGTCCAAAACAGCTTGCAATCGAATGCTCATGTGAATAGAAAAGGCAGGAGAGTGGTCAGGTACTGTTTTCTCTCAGTTGGCAAGCTGCGCACACAATCGCAGTGTTGTACAGCTTGTTTCATCACCTTTGCGAAGTTGCCGCTCTCTCCGGCTCCCGGAGACGAAGAAGCTGCTTCTTCGCGCAAAGACGATTCTGCTGCTCACAGTGCTCTGCAGTGTACGTCTTCTGCCGAAAGTGGTCCGGGAGCTGTGTTTAGCTCTGCAGAGCACCGTACCTTGGTCTTTAGCGTCTCTTCTCCTTTACATCTTAGCAAAAAGCTTTTCCACTCTGTCTGGCTAGGAGAAACTGTGCCAGCACAGAAAACCTCTCCCATCGTGTTCTAGAAGCTGCACGGAGGTCTGCCGAGTGTTTTGCAAGAAGAGAAAGAAAGTTGTCCAAAACAGCTTGCAATCGAATGCTCATGTGAATAGAAAAGGCAGGAGAGTGGTCAAGTACTGTTTTCTCTCAGTTGGCAAGCTGCGCACACAATCGCAGTGTTGTACAGCTTGTTTCATCACCTTTGCGAAGCTGCCGCTCTCTCCGGCTCCCGGAGACGAAGAAGCTGCTTCTTCGCGCAAAGACGATTCTGCTGCTCACAGTGCTCTGCAGTGGGTGTCTTCTGCCGAAAGTGGTCCGGGAACTGTGTTTAACTCTACAGAGCACCGTACCTTCGTCTTTAGCGTCTCTTCTCCTTTTCATCTTAGCAAATAGCTTTTCCACTGTGTCGGGCAAGGAGAAACTGTGCCAGCACAGAAAACATATCCCATCGTGTTCTAGAGGCTGCACGGAGGTCTGCCGAGTGTTTTGCAAGAAGAGAAAGAAAGTTGTCCAAAACAGCTTGCAATCGAATGTTCATGTGAATAGAAAAGGCAGGAGAGTGGTCAGGTACTGTTTTCTCTCAGTTGGCAAGCTGCGCACACAATCGCAGTGTTGTACAGCTTGTTTCATCACCTTTGCGAAGTTGCCGCTCTCTCCGGCTCCCGGAGACGAAGAAGCTGCTTCTTCGCGCAAAGACGATTCTGCTGCTCACAGTGCTCTGCAGTGTGTGTCTTCTGGCGAAAGAGGTCCGGGAGCTGTGTTTAGCTCTGCAGAGCTCCGTATCTTCGTCTTTAGCGTCTCTTCTCCTTTAACTCTTAGCAAAAAGCTTTTCCGCTGTGTCGGGCAAGGAGAAACTGTGCCAGCACAGAAAACCTCTCCCATCGTGTTCTAGAGGCTGCACGGAGGTCTGCCGAGTGTTTTGCAAGAAGAGAAAGAAAGTTGTCCAAAACAGCTTGCAATCGAATGTTCATGTGAATAGAAAAGGCAGGAGAGTGGTCAGGTACTGTTTTCTCTCAGTTGGCAACCTGCGCACACAATCGCAGTGTTGTACAGCTTGTTTCATCACCTTTTCGAAGTTGCCGCTCTCTCCGGCTCCCGGAGACGAAGAAGCTGCTTCTTCGCGCAAAGACGATTCTGCCGCTCACAGTGCTCTGCAGAGTGTGTCTTCTGCCGAAAGCGGTCCGGGAGCTGTGCTTAGCTCTGCAGAGCACTGTACCTTCGTCTTTAGCCTCTCTTCTCCTTTACATCTTAGCAGAAAGCTTTTCCACTCTGTCTGGCAAGGAGAAACTGTGCCAGCACAGAAAACATCTCCCATCGTGTTCTAGAGGCTGCACGGAGGTCTGCCGAGTGTTTTGCAAGAAGAGAAAGAAAGTTGTCCAAAACAGCTTGCAATCGAATGCTCATGTGAATAGAAAAGGCAGGAGAGTGGTCAGGTACTGTTTTCTCTCAGTTGGCAAGCTGCGCACACAATCGCAGTGTTGTACAGCTTGTTTCATCACCTTTGCGAAGTTGCCGCTCTCTCCGGCTCCCGGAGACGAAGAAGCTGCTTCTTCGCGCAAAGACGATTCTGCTGCTCACAGTGCTCTGCGGTGTGCGCCTTCTGCCCAAAGAGGTCCGGGAGCGGTGCTCAGCTCTGCAGAGCACCGCATCTTCGTCTTTAGCCTCTCTTCTCGTCTACATCTTAGCAAAAAGCTTTTCCACTCTGTCTGGCAAGGAGAAACTGTGCCAGCACAGAAAACATCTCCCATCGTGTTCTAGAAGCTGCACGGAGGTCTGCCGAGTGTTTTGCAAGAAGAGAAAGAAAGTTGTCCAAAACAGCTTGCAATCGAATGCTCATGTGAATAGAAAAGGCAGGAGAGTGGTCAGGTACTGTTTTCTCTCACTTGGCAAGCTGCGCACACAATCGCAGTGTTGTACAGCTTGTTTCATCACCTTTGCGAAGTTGCCGCTCTCTCCGGCTCCCGGAGACGAAGAAGCTGCTTCTTCGCGCAAAGACGATTCTGCCGCTCACAGTGCTCTGCAGCGTGTGTCTTCTGCCAAAAGATGCCCGGGAGCTGTTCTTAGCTCTGCAGAGCACCGTACCTTCGTCTTTAGCCTCTCTTCTCGTCTACATCTTAGCAGAAAGCTTTTCCACTGTGTCGGGCAAGGAGAAACTGTGCCAGCACAGAAAACATCTCCCATCGTGTTCTAGAAGCTGCACGGAGGTCTGCCGAGTGTTTTGCAAGAAGAGAAAGAAAGTTGTCCAAAAACAGCTTGCAATCGAATGTTCATGTGAATAGAAAAGGCAGGAGAGTGGTCAGGTACTGTTTTCTCTCACTTGGCAAGCTGCGCACACAATCGCAGTGTTGTACAGCTTGTTTCATCACCTTTGCGAAGTTGCCGCTCTCTCCGGCTCCCGGAGACGAAGAAGCTGCTTCTTCGCGCAAAGACGATTCTGCCGCTCACAGTGCTCTGCAGCGTGTGTCTTCTGCCAAAAGATGCCCGGGAGCTGTGCTTAGCTCTGCAGAGCACCGTACCTTCGTCTTTAGCCTCTCTTCTCGTCTACATCTTAGCAGAAAGCTTTTCCACTGTGTCGGGCAAGGAGAAACTGTGCCAGCACAGAAAACATCTCCCATCGTGTTCTAGAGGCTGCACGGAGGTCTGCCGAGTGTTTTGCAAGAAGAGAAAGAAAGTTGTCCAAAACAGCTTGCAAGCGAAAGCTCATGTGAATAGAAAAGGCAGGAGAGTGGTCAGGTACTGTTTTCTCTCACTTGGCAAGCTGCGCACACAATCGCAGTGTTGTACAGCTTGTTTCTTCACCTTTGCGAAGTTGACGCTCTCTCCGGCCCCCGGAGACGAAGAAGCTGCTTCTTCGCGCAAAGACGATTCTGCCGCTCACAGTGCTCTGCGGTGTGCGCCATCTGCCCAAAGAGGTCCGGGAGCGGTGCTCAGCTCTGCAGAGCACCGTACCTTCGTCTTTAGCCTCTCTTCTCGTCTACATCTTAGCAAAAAGCTTTTCCACTGTGTCGGGCAAGGAGAAACTGTGCCAGCACAGAAAACATCTCCCATGGTCTTCTAGAGGCTGCACGGAGGTCTGCCGAGTGTTTTGCAAGAAGAGAAAGAAAGTTGTCCAAAACAGCTTGCAATCGAATGTTCATGTGAATAGAAAAGGCAGGAGAGTGGTCAGGTACTGTTTTCGCTCACTTGGCAAGCTGCGCACACAATCGCAGTGTTGTACAGCTTGTTTCATCACCTTTGCGAAGTTGCCGCTCTCTCCGGCTCCCGGAGACGAAGAAGCTGCTTCTTCGCGCAAAGACGATTCTGCTGCTCACAGTGCTCTGCAGTGTGTGTCTTCTGCCGAAAGAGGACCGGGAGCTGTGTTTAGCTCTGCAGAGCACCGTACCTTCGTCTTTAGCGTGTCTTCTCCTTTACATCTTAGCAAAAAGCTTTTCCACTGTGTCGGGCAAGGAGAAACTGTGCCAGCACAGAAAACATCTCCCATCGTGTTCTAGAGGCTGCACGGAGGTCTGCCGAGTGTTTTGCAAGAAGAGAAAGAAAGTTGTCCAAAACAGCTTGCAATCGAATGCTCATGTGAATAGAAAAGGCAGGAGAGTGGTCAGGTACTGTTTTCTCTCAGTTGGCAAGCTGCGCACACAATCGCAGTGTTGTACAGCTTGTTTCATCACCTTTGCGAAGTTGCCGCTCTCTCCGGCTCCCGGAGACGAAGAAGCTGCTTCTTCGCGCAAAGACGATTCTACCGCTCACAGTGCTCTGCGGTGTGCGCCTTCTGCCCAAAGAGGCCCGGGAGCGATGCTCAGCTCTGCAGAGCACCGTACCTTCGTCTTTAGCCTCTCTCTCGTCTACATCTTAGCAAAAAGCTTTTCCACTCTGTCTTGCTAGGAGAAACTGTGCCAGCACAGAAAACATCTCCCATCGTGTTCTAGAGGCTGCACGGAGGTCTGCCGAGTGTTTTGCAAGAAGAGAAAGAAAGTTGTCCAAAACAGCTTGCAATCGAATGTTCATGTGAATAGAAAAGGCAGGAGAGTGGTCAGGTACTGTTTTCTCTCAGTTGGCAAGCTGCGCACACAATCGCAGTGTTGTACAGCTTGTTTCATCACCTTTGCGAAGTTGCCGCTCTCTCCGGCTCCCGGAGACGAAGAAGCTGCTTCTTCGCGCAAAGACGATTCTGCTGCTCACAGTGCTCTGCAGTGTGTGTCTTCTGCCGAAAGAGCACCGGGAGCTGTGTTTAGCTCTGCAGAGCACCGTACCTTCGTCTTTAGCGTGTCTTCTCCTTTACATCTTAGCAAAAAGCTTTTCCACTGTGTCGGGCAAGGAGAAACTGTGCCAGCACAGAAAACATATCCCATCGTGTTCTAGAGGCTGCACGGAGGTCTGCCGAGTGTTTTGCAAGAAGAGAAAGAAAGTTGTCCAAAACAGCTTGCAATCGAATGCTCATGTGAATAGAAAAGGCAGGAGAGTGGTCAGGTACTGTTTTCTCTCAGTTGGCAAGCTGCGCACACAATCGCAGTGTTGTACAGCTTGTTTCATCACCTTTGCGAAGTTGCCGCTCTCTCCGGCTCCCGGAGACGAAGAACCTGCTTCTTCGCGCAAAGACGATTCTGCTGCTCACAGTGCTCTGCAGTGTACGTCTTCTGCCGAAAGTGGTCCGGGAGCTGTGTTTAGCTCTGCAGAGCACCGTACCTTGGTCTTTAGCGTCTCTTCTCGTCTACATCTTAGCAGAAAGCTTTTCCACTGTGTCGGGCAAGGAGAAACTGTGCCAGCACAGAAAACATCTCCCATCGTGTTCTAGAAGCTGCACGGAGGTCTGCCGAGTGTTTTGCAAGAAGAGAAAGAAAGTTGTCCAAAACAGCTTGCAATCGAATGTTCATGTGAATAGAAAAGGCAGGAGAGTGGTCAGGTACTGTTTTCTCTCAGTTGGCAAGCTGCGCACACAATCGCAGTGTTGTACAGCTTGTTTCATCACCTTTGCGAAGTTGCCGCTCTCTCCGGCTCCCTGAGACGAAGAAGCTGCTTCTTCGCGCAAAGACGATTCTGCTGCTCACAGTGCTCTGCAGTGTGTGTCTTCTGCCGAAAGAGCACCGGGAGCTGTGTTTAGCTCTGCAGAGCACCGTACCTTCGTCTTTAGCGTGTCTTCTCCTTTACATCTTAGCAAAAAGCTTTTCCACTGTGTCGGGCAAGGAGAAACTGTGCCAGCACAGAAAACATCTCCCATCGTGTTCTAGAGGCTGCACGGAGGTCTGCCGAGTGTTTTGCAAGAAGAGAAAGAAAGTTGTCCAAAACAGCTTGCAAGCGAAAGCTCATGTGAATAGAAAAGGCAGGAGAGTGGTCAGGTACTGTTTTCTCTCACTTGGCAAGCTGCGCACACAATCGCAGTGTTGTACAGCTTGTTTCTTCACCTTTGCGAATTTGCCGCTCTCTCCGGCCCCCGGAGACGAAGAAGCTGCTTCTTCGCGCAAAGACGATTCTGCCGCTCACAGTGCTCTGCGGTGTGCGCCATCTGCCCAAAGAGGTCCGGGAGCGGTGCTCAGCTCTGCAGAGCACCGTACCTTCGTCTTTAGCCTCTCTTCTCGTCTACATCTTAGCAAATGCTTTTCCACAGTGTCGGGCAAGGAGAAACTGTGCCAGCACAGAAAACATCTCCCATGGTCTTCTAGAGGCTGCACGGAGGTCTGCCGAGTGTTTTGCAAGAAGAGAAAGAAAGTTGTCCAAAACAGCTTGCAATCGAATGTTCATGTGAATAGAAAAGGCAGGAGAGTGGTCAGGTACTGTTTTCTCTCACTTGGCAAGCTGCGCACACAATCGCAGTGTTGTACAGCTTGTTTCATCACCTTTGCGAAGTTGCCGCTCTCTCCGGCTCCCGGAGACGAAGAAGCTGCTTCTTCGCGCAAAGACGATTCTGCTGCTCACAGTGCTCTGCAGTGTGTGTCTTCTGCCGAAAGAGGACCGGGAGCTGTGTTTAGCTCTGCAGAGCACCGTACCTTCGTCTTTAGCGTGTCTTCTCCTTTACATCTTAGCAAAAAGCTTTTCCACTGTGTCGGGCAAGGAGAAACTGTGCCAGCACAGAAAACATCTCCCATCGTCTTCTAGAGGCTGCACGGAGGTCTGCCGAGTGTTTTGCAAGAAGAGAAAGAAAGTTGTCCAAAACAGCTTGCAATCGAATGCTCATGTGAATAGAAAAGGCAGGAGAGTGGTCAGGTACTGTTTTCTCTCTGTTGGCAAGCTGCGCACACAATCGCAGTGTTGTACAGCTTGTTTCATCACCTTTGCGAAGCTGCCGCTCTCTCCGGCTCCCGGAGACGAAGAAGCTGCTTCTTCGCGCAAAGACGATTCTGCTGCTCACAGTGCTCTGCAGTGTGTGTCTTCTGGCGAAAGAGGTCCGGGAGCGGTGCTCAGCTCTGCAGAGCTCCGCATCTTCGTCTTTAGCGTCTCTTCTCCTTTACATCTTAGCAAAAAGCTTTTCCGCTGTGTCGGGCAAGGAGAAACTGTGCCAGCACAGAAAACATCTCCCATCGTGTTCTAGAGGCTGCACGGAGGTCTGCCGAGTGTTTTGCAAGAAGAGAAAGAAAGTTGTCCAAAACAGCTTGCAATCGAATGCTCATGTGAATAGAAAAGGCAGGAGAGTGGTCAGGTACTGTTTTCTCTCAGTTGGCAAGCTGCGCACACAATCGCAGTGTTGTACAGCTTGTTTCATCACCTTTGCGAAGTTGCCGCTCTCTCCGGCTCCCGGAGACGAAGAAGCTGCTTCTTCGCGCAAAGACGATTCTGCCGCTCACAGTGCTCTGCGGTGTGCGCCATCTGCCCAAAGAGGTCCGGGAGCGGTGCTCAGCTCTGCAGAGCACCGTACCTTCGTCTTTAGCCTCTCTTCTCGTCTACATCTTAGCAAAAAGCTTTTCCACTCTGTCTGGCAAGGAGAAACTGTGCCAGCACAGAAAACATCTCCCATGGTCTTCTAGAGGCTGCACGGAGGTCTGCCGAGTGTTTTGCAAGAAGAGAAAGAAAGTTGTCCAAAACAGCTTGCAATCGAATGTTCATGTTAATAGAAAAGGCAGGAGAGTGGTCAGGTACTGTTTTCTCTCACTTGGCAAGCTGCGCACACAATCGCAGTGTTGTACAGCTTGTTTCATCACCTTTGCGAAGTTGCCGCTCTCTCCGGCTCCCGGAGACGAAGAAGCTGCTTCTTCGCGCAAAGACGATTCTGCCGCTCACAGTGCTCTGCAGCGTGTGTCTTCTGCCAAAAGATGCCCGGGAGCTGTGCTTAGCTCTGCAGAGCACCGTACCTTCGTCTTTAGCCTCTCTTCTCGTCTACATCTTAGCAGAAAGCTTTTCCACTGTGTCGGGCAAGGAGAAACTGTGCCAGCACAGAAAACATCTCCCATCGTGTTCTAGAGGCTGCACGGAGGTCTGCCGAGTGTTTTGCAAGAAGAGAAAGAAAGTTGTCCAAAACAGCTTGCAAGCGAAAGCTCATGTGAATAGAAAAGGCAGGAGAGTGGTCAGGTACTGTTTTCTCTCACTTGGCAAGCTGCGCACACAATCGCAGTGTTGTACAGCTTGTTTCTTCACCTTTGCGAATTTGCCGCTCTCTCCGGCCCCCGGAGACGAAGAAGCTGCTTCTTCGCGCAAAGACGATTCTGCCGCTCACAGTGCTCTGCGGTGTGCGCCATCTGCCCAAAGAGGTCCGGGAGCGGTGCTCAGCTCTGCAGAGCACCGTACCTTCGTCTTTAGCCTCTCTTCTCGTCTACATCTTAGCAAATGCTTTTCCACAGTGTCGGGCAAGGAGAAACTGTGCCAGCACAGAAAACATCTCCCATGGTCTTCTAGAGGCTGCACGGAGGTCTGCCGAGTGTTTTGCAAGAAGAGAAAGAAAGTTGTCCAAAACAGCTTGCAATCGAATGTTCATGTGAATAGAAAAGGCAGGAGAGTGGTCAGGTACTGTTTTCTCTCACTTGGCAAGCTGCGCACACAATCGCAGTGTTGTACAGCTTGTTTCATCACCTTTGCGAAGTTGCCGCTCTCTCCGGCTCCCGGAGACGAAGAAGCTGCTTCTTCGCGCAAAGACGATTCTGCTGCTCACAGTGCTCTGCAGTGTGTGTCTTCTGCCGAAAGAGGACCGGGAGCTGTGTTTAGCTCTGCAGAGCACCGTACCTTCGTCTTTAGCGTGTCTTCTCCTTTACATCTTAGCAAAAAGCTTTTCCACTGTGTCGGGCAAGGAGAAACTGTGCCAGCACAGAAAACATCTCCCATCGTCTTCTAGAGGCTGCACGGAGGTCTGCCGAGTGTTTTGCAAGAAGAGAAAGAAAGTTGTCCAAAACAGCTTGCAATCGAATGCTCATGTGAATAGAAAAGGCAGGAGAGTGGTCAGGTACTGTTTTCTCTCTGTTGGCAAGCTGCGCACACAATCGCAGTGTTGTACAGCTTGTTTCATCACCTTTGCGAAGCTGCCGCTCTCTCCGGCTCCCGGAGACGAAGAAGCTGCTTCTTCGCGCAAAGACGATTCTGCTGCTCACAGTGCTCTGCAGTGTGTGTCTTCTGGCGAAAGAGGTCCGGGAGCGGTGCTCAGCTCTGCAGAGCTCCGCATCTTCGTCTTTAGCGTCTCTTCTCCTTTACATCTTAGCAAAAAGCTTTTCCGCTGTGTCGGGCAAGGAGAAACTGTGCCAGCACAGAAAACATCTCCCATCGTGTTCTAGAGGCTGCACGGAGGTCTGCCGAGTGTTTTGCAAGAAGAGAAAGAAAGTTGTCCAAAACAGCTTGCAATCGAATGCTCATGTGAATAGAAAAGGCAGGAGAGTGGTCAGGTACTGTTTTCTCTCAGTTGGCAAGCTGCGCACACAATCGCAGTGTTGTACAGCTTGTTTCATCACCTTTGCGAAGTTGCCGCTCTCTCCGGCTCCCGGAGACGAAGAAGCTGCTTCTTCGCGCAAAGACGATTCTACCGCTCACAGTGCTCTGCGGTGTGCGCCTTCTGCCCAAAGAGGCCCGGGAGCGATGCTCAGCTCTGCAGAGCACCGTACCTTCGTCTTTAGCCTCTCTCTCGTCTACATCTTAGCAAAAAGCTTTTCCACTCTGTCTTGCTAGGAGAAACTGTGCCAGCACAGAAAACATCTCCCATCGTGTTCTAGAGGCTGCACGGAGGTCTGCCGAGTGTTTTGCAAGAAGAGAAAGAAAGTTGTCCAAAACAGCTTGCAATCGAATGTTCATGTGAATAGAAAAGGCAGGAGAGTGGTCAGGTACTGTTTTCTCTCAGTTGGCAAGCTGCGCACACAATCGCAGTGTTGTACAGCTTGTTTCATCACCTTTGCGAAGTTGCCGCTCTCTCCGGCTCCCGGAGACGAAGAAGCTGCTTCTTCGCGCAAAGACGATTCTGCTGCTCACAGTGCTCTGCAGTGTGTGTCTTCTGCCGAAAGAGCACCGGGAGCTGTGTTTAGCTCTGCAGAGCACCGTACCTTCGTCTTTAGCGTGTCTTCTCCTTTACATCTTAGCAAAAAGCTTTTCCACTGTGTCGGGCAAGGAGAAACTGTGCCAGCACAGAAAACATATCCCATCGTGTTCTAGAGGCTGCACGGAGGTCTGCCGAGTGTTTTGCAAGAAGAGAAAGAAAGTTGTCCAAAACAGCTTGCAATCGAATGCTCATGTGAATAGAAAAGGCAGGAGAGTGGTCAGGTACTGTTTTCTCTCAGTTGGCAAGCTGCGCACACAATCGCAGTGTTGTACAGCTTGTTTCATCACCTTTGCGAAGTTGCCGCTCTCTCCGGCTCCCGGAGACGAAGAACCTGCTTCTTCGCGCAAAGACGATTCTGCTGCTCACAGTGCTCTGCAGTGTACGTCTTCTGCCGAAAGTGGTCCGGGAGCTGTGTTTAGCTCTGCAGAGCACCGTACCTTGGTCTTTAGCGTCTCTTCTCCTTTACATCTTAGCAAAAAGCTTTTCCACTCTGTCTGGCTAGGAGAAACTGTGCCAGCACAGAAAACCTCTCCCATCGTGTTCTAGAAGCTGCACGGAGGTCTGCCGAGTGTTTTGCAAGAAGAGAAAGAAAGTTGTCCAAAACAGCTTGCAATCGAATGCTCATGTGAATAGAAAAGGCAGGAGAGTGGTCAAGTACTGTTTTCTCTCACTTGGCAAGCTGCGCACACAATCGCAGTGTTGTACAGCTTGTTTCATCACCTTTGCGAAGCTGCCGCTCTCTCCGGCTCCCGGAGACGAAGAAGCTGCTTCTTCGCGCAAAGACGATTCTGCTGCTCACAGTGCTCTGCAGTGGGTGTCTTCTGCCGAAAGTGGTCCGGGAACTGTGTTTAACTCTACAGAGCACCGTACCTTCGTCTTTAGCGTCTCTTCTCCTTTTCATCTTAGCAAATAGCTTTTCCACTGTGTCGGGCAAGGAGAAACTGTGCCAGCACAGAAAACATATCCCATCGTGTTCTAGAGGCTGCACGGAGGTCTGCCGGGTGTTTTGCAAGAAGAGAAAGAAAGTTGTCCAAAAGAACTTGCAATCGAATGTTCATGTGAATAGAAAAGGCAGGAGAGTGGTCAGGTACTGTTTTCTCTCAGTTGGCAAGCTGCGCACACAATCGCAGTGTTGTACAGCTTGTTTCATCACCTTTGCGAAGTTGCCGCTCTCTCCGGCTCCCGGAGACGAAGAAGCTGCTTCTTCGCGCAAAGACGATTCTGCTGCTCACAGTGCTCTGCAGTGTGTGTCTTCTGCCGAAAGAGGTCCGGGAGCTGTGTTTAGCTCTGCAGAGCTCCGTATCTTCGTCTTTAGCCTCTCTTCTCCTTTAACTCTTAGCAAAAAGCTTTTCCGCTGTGTCGGGCAAGGAGAAACTGTGCCAGCACAGAAAACCTCTCCCATCGTGTTCTAGAGGCTGCACGGAGGTCTGCCGAGTGTTTTGCAAGAAGAGAAAGAAAGTTGTCCAAAACAGCTTGCAATCGAATGTTCATGTGAATAGAAAAGGCAGGAGAGTGGTCAGGTACTGTTTTCTCTCAGTTGGCAACCTGCGCACACAATCGTAGTGTTGTACAGCTTGTTTCATCACCTTTTCGAAGTTGCCGCTCTCTCCGGCTCCCGGAGACGAAGAAGCTGCTTCTTCGCGCAAAGACGATTCTGCCGCTCACAGTGCTCTGCAGAGTGTGTCTTCTGCCGAAAGCGGTCCGGGAGCTGTGCTTAGCTCTGCAGAGCACTGTACCTTCGTCTTTAGCCTCTCTTCTCCTTTACATCTTAGCAAAAAGCTTTTCCACTCTGTCTGGCAAGGAGAAACTGTGCCAGCACAGAAAACATATCCCATCGTGTTCTAGAGGCTGCACGGAGGTCTGCCGAGTGTTTTGCAAGAAGACAAAGAAAGTTGTCCAAAACAGCTTGCAATCGAATGCTCATGTGAATAGAAAAGGCAGGAGAGTGGTCAGGTACTGTTTTCTCTCAGTTGGCAAGCTGCGCACACAATCGCAGTGTTGTACAGCTTGTTTCATCACCTTTGCGAAGTTGCCGCTCTCTCCGGCTCCCGGAGACGAAGAAGCTGCTTCTTCGCGCAAAGACGATTCTGCTGCTCACAGTGCTCTGCGGTGTGCGCCTTCTGCCCAAAGAGGTCCGGGAGCGGTGCTCAGCTCTGCAGAGCACCGCATCTTCGTCTTTAGCCTCTCTTCTCGTCTACATCTTAGCAAAAAGCTTTTCCACTCTGTCTGGCAAGGAGAAACTGTGCCAGCACAGAAAACATCTCCCATCGTGTTCTAGAAGCTGCACGGAGGTCTGCCGAGTGTTTTGCAAGAAGAGAAAGAAAGTTGTCCAAAACAGCTTGCAATCGAATGCTCATGTGAATAGAAAAGGCAGGAGAGTGGTCAGGTACTGTTTTCTCTCAGTTGGCAAGCTGCGCACACAATCGCAGTGTTGTACAGCTTGTTTCATCACCTTTGCGAAGTTGCCGCTCTCTCCGGCTCCCGGAGACGAAGAAGCTGCTTCTTCGCGCAAAGACGATTCTGCCGCTCACAGTGCTCTGCAGCGTGTGTCTTCTGCCAAAAGATGCCCGGGAGCTGTTCTTAGCTCTGCAGAGCACCGTACCTTCGTCTTTAGCCTCTCTTCTCGTCTACATCTTAGCAGAAAGCTTTTCCACTGTGTCGGGCAAGGAGAAACTGTGCCAGCACAGAAAACATCTCCCATCGTGTTCTAGAAGCTGCACGGAGGTCTGCCGAGTGTTTTGCAAGAAGAGAAAGAAAGTTGTCCAAAACAGCTTGCAATCGAATGCTCATGTGAATAGAAAAGGCAGGAGAGTGGTCAGGTACTGTTTTCTCTCACTTGGCAAGCTGCGCACACAATCGCAGTGTTGTACAGCTTGTTTCATCACCTTTGCGAATTTGCCGCTCTCTCCGGCCCCCGGAGACGAAGAAGCTGCTTCTTCGCGCAAAGACGATTCTGCCGCTCACAGTGCTCTGCGGTGTGCGCCATCTGCCCAAAGAGGCCCGGGAGCGGTGCTCAGCTCTGCAGAGCACCGTACCTTCGTCTTTAGCCTCTCTTCTCGTCTACATCTTAGCAAAAAGCTTTTCCACTCTGTCTGGCAAGGAGAAACTGTGCCAGCACAGAAAACATCTCCCATCGTGTTCTAGACGCTGCACGGAGGTCTGCCGAGTGTTTTGCAAGAAGAGAAAGAAAGTTGTCCAAAACAGCTTGCAATCGAATGTTCATGTGAATAGAAAAGGCAGGAGAGTGGTCAGGTACTGTTTTCTCTCACTTGGCAAGCTGCGCACACAATCGCAGTGTTGTACAGCTTGTTTCATCACCTTTGCGAAGTTGCCGCTCTCTCCGGCTCCCGGAGACGAAGAAGCTGCTTCTTCGCGCAAAGACGATTCTGCTGCTCACAGTGCTCTGCAGTGTGTGTCTTCTGCCGAAAGAGGACCGGGAGCTGTGTTTAGCTCTGCAGAGCACCGTACCTTCGTCTTTAGCGTGTCTTCTCCTTTACATCTTAGCAAAAAGCTTTTCCACTGTGTCGGGCAAGGAGAAACTGTGCCAGCACAGAAAACATCTCCCATCGTGTTCTAGAGGCTGCACGGAGGTCTGCCGAGTGTTTTGCAAGAAGACAAAGAAAGTTGTCCAAAACAGCTTGCAATCGAATGCTCATGTGAATAGAAAAGGCAGGAGAGTGGTCAGGTACTGTTTTCTCTCAGTTGGCAAGCTGCGCACACAATCGCAGTGTTGTACAGCTTCTTTCATCACCTTTGCGAAGTTGCCGCTCTCTCCGGCTCCCGGAGACGAAGAAGCTGCTTCTTCGCGCAAAGACGATTCTGCTGCTCACAGTGCTCTGCAGTGTACGTCTTCTGCCGAAAGTGGTCCGGGAGCTGTGTTTAGCTCTGCAGAGCACCGTACCTTGGTCTTTAGCGTCTCTTCTCCTTTACATCTTAGCAAAAAGCTTTTCCACTGTGTCGGGCTAGGAGAAACTGTGCCAGCACAGAAAACCTCTCCCATCGTGTTCTAGAAGCTGCACGGAGGTCTGCCGAGTGTTTTGCAAGAAGAGAAAGAAAGTTGTCCAAAACAGCTTGCAATCGAATGCTCATGTGAATAGAAAAGGCAGGAGAGTGGTCAGGTACTGTTTTCTCTCACTTGGCAAGCTGCGCACACAATCGCAGTGTTGTACAGCTTGTTTCATCACCTTTGCGAAGCTGCCGCTCTCTCCGGCTCCCGGAGACGAAGAAGCTGCTTCTTCGCGCAAAGACGATTCTGCTGCTCACAGTGCTCTGCAGTGTGTGTCTTCTGCCGAAAGTGGTCCGGGAACTGTGTTTAACTCTACGAGCACCGTACCTTCGTCTTTAGCGTCTCTTCTCCTTTTCATCTTAACAAAAAGCTTTTCCACTGTGTCGGGCAAGGAGAAACTGTGCCAGCACAGAAAACATCTCCCATCGTGTTCTAGAGGCTGCACGGAGGTCTGCCGAGTGTTTTGCAAGAAGAGAAAGAAAGTTGTCCAAAACAGCTTGCAATCGAATGTTCATGTGAATAGAAAAGGCAGGAGAGTGGTCAGGTACTGTTTTCTCTCAGTTGGCAAGCTGCGCACACAATCGCAGTGTTGTACAGCTTGTTTCATCACCTTTGCGAAGTTGCCGCTCTCTCCGGCTCCCGGAGACGAAGAAGCTGCTTCTTCGCGCAAAGACGATTCTGCTGCTCACAGTGCTCTGCAGTGTGTGTCTTCTGCCGAAAGAGGTCCGGGAGCTGTGTTTAGCTCTGCAGAGCACCGTACCTTCGTCTTTAGCGTCTCTTCTCCTTTAACTCTTAGCAAAAAGCTTTTCCGCTGTGTCGGGCAAGGAGAAACTGTGCCAGCACAGAAAACATCTCCCATCGTGTTCTAGAGGCTGCACGGAGGTCTGCCGAGTGTTTTGCAAGAAGAGTAAGCAAGTTGTCCAAAACAGCTTGCCAGCGAATGTTCATGTGAATAGAAAAGGCAGGAGAGTGGTCAGGTACTGTTTTCTCTCACTTGGCAAGCTGCGCACACAATCGCAGTGTTGTACAGCTTGTTTCTTAACCTTTGCGAAGTTGCCGCTCTCTCCGGCTCCCGGAGACGAAGAACCTGCTTCTTCGCGCAAAGACGATTCTGCCGCTCACAGTGCTCTGCAGCGTGTGTCTTCTGCCAAAAGATGCCCGGGAGCTGTGCTTAGCTCTGCAGAGCACCGTACCTTCGTCTTTAGCCTCTCTTCTCGTCTACATCTTAGCAGAAAGCTTTTCCACTGTGTCGGGCAAGGAGAAACTGTGCCAGCACAGAAAACATCTCCCATCGTGTTCTAGAAGCTGCACGGAGGTCTGCCGAGTGTTTTGCAAGAAGTGAAAGAAAGTTGTCCAAAACAGCTTGCAAGCGAATGCTCATGTGAATAGAAAAGGCAGGAGAGTGGTCAGGTACTGTTTTCTCTCACTTGGCAAGCTGCGCACACAATCGCAGTGTTGTACAGCTTGTTTCTTCACCTTTGCGAAGTTGCCGCTCTCTCCGGCTCCCGGAGACGAAGAAGCTGCTTCTTCGCGCAAAGACGATTCTGCCGCTCACAGTGCTCTGCGGTGTGCGCCATCTGCCCAAAGAGGTCCGGGAGCGGTGCTCAGCTCTGCAGAGCACCGTACCTTCGTCTTTAGCCTCTCTTCTCGTCTACATCTTAGCAAAAAGCTTTTCCACTCTGTCTGGCAAGGAGAAACTGTGCCAGCACAGAAAACATCTCCCATGGTCTTCTAGAGGCTGCAGGGAGGTCTGCCGAGTGTTTTGCAAGAAGAGAAAGAAAGTTGTCCAAAACAGCTTGCAATCGAATGTTCATGTGAATAGAAAAGGCAGGAGAGTGGTCAGGTACTGTTTTCTCTCACTTGGCAAGCTGCGCACACAATCGCAGTGTTGTACAGCTTGTTTCATCACCTTTGCGAAGTTGCCGCTCTCTCCGGCTCCCGGAGACGAAGAAGCTGCTTCTTCGCGCAAAGACGATTCTGCCGCTCACAGTGCTCTGCAGCGTGTGTCTTCTGCCAAAAGATGCCCGGGAGCTGTGCTTAGCTCTGCAGAGCACCGTACCTTCGTCTTTAGCCTCTCTTCTCGTCTACATCTTAGCAGAAAGCTTTTCCACTGTGTCGGGCAAGGAGAAACTGTGCCAGCACAGAAAACATCTCCCATCGTGTTCTAGAGGCTGCACGGAGGTCTGCCGAGTGTTTTGCAAGAAGACAAAGAAAGTTGTCCAAAACAGCTTGCAATCGAATGCTCATGTGAATAGAAAAGGCAGGAGAGTGGTCAGGTACTGTTTTCTCTCAGTTGGCAAGCTGCGCACACAATCGCAGTGTTGTACAGCTTGTTTCATCACCTTTGCGAAGTTGCCGCTCTCTCCGGCTCCCGGAGACGAAGAAGCTGCTTCTTCGCGCAAAGACGATTCTGCTGCTCACAGTGCTCTGCAGTGTACGTCTTCTGCCGAAAGTGGTCCGGGAGCTGTGTTTAGCTCTGCAGAGCACCGTACCTTGGTCTTTAGCGTCTCTTCTCCTTTACATCTTAGCAAAAAGCTTTTCCACTGTGTCGGGCTAGGAGAAACTGTGCCAGCACAGAAAACCTCTCCCATCGTGTTCTAGAAGCTGCACGGAGGTCTGCCGAGTGTTTTGCAAGAAGAGAAAGAAAGTTGTCCAAAACAGCTTGCAAGCGAATGCTCATGTGAATAGAAAAGGCAGGAGAGTGGTCAGGTACTGTTTTCTCTCACTTGGCAAGCTGCGCACACAATCGCAGTGTTGTACAGCTTGTTTCATCACCTTTGCGAAGCTGCCGCTCTCTCCGGCTCCCGGAGACGAAGAAGCTGCTTCTTCGCGCAAAGACGATTCTGCTGCTCACAGTGCTCTGCAGTGTGTGTCTTCTGCCGAAAGTGGTCCGGGAACTGTGTTTAACTCTACAGAGCACCGTACCTTCGTCTTTAGCGTCTCTTCTCCTTTTCATCTTAACAAAAAGCTTTTCCACTGTGTCGGGCAAGGAGAAACTGTGCCAGCACAGAAAACATCTCCCATCGTGTTCTAGAGGCTGCACGGAGGTCTGCCGAGTGTTTTGCAAGAAGAGAAAGAAAGTTGTCCAAAACAGCTTGCAATCGAATGTTCATGTGAATAGAAAAGGCAGGAGAGTGGTCAGGTACTGTTTTCTCTCAGTTGGCAAGCTGCGCACACAATCGCAGTGTTGTACAGCTTGTTTCATCACCTTTGCGAAGTTGCCGCTCTCTCCGGCTCCCGGAGACGAAGAAGCTGCTTCTTCGGGCAAAGACGATTCTGCTGCTCACAGTGCTCTGCAGTGTGTGTCTTCTGCCGAAAGAGGTCCGGGAGCTGTGTTTAGCTCTGCAGAGCACCGTACCTTCGTCTTTAGCCTCTCTTCTCCTTTAACTCTTAGCAAAAAGCTTTTCCGCTGTGTCGGGCAAGGAGAAACTGTGCCAGCACAGAAAACCTCTCCCATCGTGTTCTAGAAGCTGCACGGAGGTCTGCCGAGTGTTTTGCAAGAAGAGAAAGAAAGTTGTCCAAAACAGCTTGCAAGCGAATGCTCATGTGAATAGAAAAGGCAGGAGAGTGGTCAGGTACTGTTTTCTCTCACTTGGCAAGCTGCGCACACAATCGCAGTGTTGTACAGCTTGTTTCATCACCTTTGCGAAGCTGCCGCTCTCTCCGGCTCCCGGAGACGAAAAAGCTGCTTCTTCGCGCAAAGACGATTCTGCTGCTCACAGTGCTCTGCAGTGTGTGTCTTCTGCCGAAAGTGGTCCGGGAACTGTGTTTAACTCTACAGAGCACCGTACCTTCGTCTTTAGCGTCTCTTCTCCTTTTCATCTTAACAAAAAGCTTTTCCACTGTGTCGGGCAAGGAGAAACTGTGCCAGCACAGAAAACATCTCCCATCGTGTTCTAGAGGCTGCACGGAGGTCTGCCGAGTGTTTTGCAAGAAGAGAAAGAAAGTTGTCCAAAACAGCTTGCAATCGAATGTTCATGTGAATAGAAAAGGCAGGAGAGTGGTCAGGTACTGTTTTCTCTCAGTTGGCAAGCTGCGCACACAATCGCAGTGTTGTACAGCTTGTTTCATCACCTTTGCGAAGTTGCCGCTCTCTCCGGCTCCCGGAGACGAAGAAGCTGCTTCTTCGCGCAAAGACGATTCTGCTGCTCACAGTGCTCTGCAGTGTGTGTCTTCTGCCGAAAGAGGTCCGGGAGCTGTGTTTAGCTCTGCAGAGCACCGTACCTTCGTCTTTAGCGTCTCTTCTCCTTTAACTCTTAGCAAAAAGCTTTTCCGCTGTGTCGGGCAAGGAGAAACTGTGCCAGCACAGAAAACATCTCCCATCGTGTTCTAGAGGCTGCACGGAGGTCTGCCGAGTGTTTTGCAAGAAGAGTAAGCAAGTTGTCCAAAACAGCTTGCAATCGAATGTTCATGTGAATAGAAAAGGCAGGAGAGTGGTCAGGTACTGTTTTCTCTCACTTGGCAAGCTGCGCACACAATCGCAGTGTTGTACAGCTTGTTTCTTAACCTTTGCGAAGTTGCCGCTCTCTCCGGCTCCCGGAGACGAAGAAGCTGCTTCTTCGCGCAAAGACGATTCTGCTGCTCACAGTGCTCTGCAGTGTGTGTCTTCTGCCGAAAGAGGTCCGGGAGCGGTGCTTAGCTCTGCAGAGCTCCGTATCTTCGTCTTTAGCGTCTCTTCTCCTTTACATCTTAGCAAAAAGCTTTTCCGCTGTGTCGGGCAAGGAGAAACTGTGCCAGCACAGAAAACATCTCCCATCGTGTTCTAGAGGCTGCACGGAGGTCTGCCGAGTGTTTTGCAAGAAGAGAAAGCAAGTTGTCCAAAACAGCTTTCAATCGAATGCTCATGTGAATAGAAAAGGCAGGAGAGTGGTCAGGTACTGTTTTCTCTCACTTGGCAAGCTGCGCACACAATCGCAGTGTTGTACAGCTTGTTTCATCACCTTTGCGAAGTTGCCGCTCTCTCCGGCTCCCGGAGACGAAGAAGCTGCTTCTTCGCGCAAAGACGATTCTGCCGCTCACAGTGCTCTGCAGCGTGTGTCTTCTGCCAAAAGATGCCCGGGAGCTGTGCTTAGCTCTGCAGAGCACCGTACCTTCGTCTTTAGCCTCTCTTCTCGTCTACATCTTAGCAGAAAGCTTTTCCACTGTGTCGGGCAAGGAGAAACTGTGCCAGCACAGAAAACATCTCCCATCGTGTTCTAGAAGCTGCACGGAGGTCTGCCGAGTGTTTTGCAAGAAGAGAAAGAAAGTTGTCCAAAACAGCTTGCAAGCGAATGCTCATGTGAATAGAAAAGGCAGGAGAGTGGTCAGGTACTGTTTTCTCTCACTTGGCAAGCTGCGCACACAATCGCAGTGTTGTACAGCTTGTTTCTTCACCTTTGCGAAGTTGCCGCTCTCTCCGGCCCCCGGAGACGAAGAAGCTGCTTCTTCGCGCAAAGACGATTCTGCCGCTCACAGTGCTCTGCGGTGTGCGCCATCTGCCCAAAGAGGTCCGGGAGCGGTGCTCAGCTCTGCAGAGCACCGTACCTTCGTCTTTAGCCTCTCTTCTCGTCTACATCTTAGCAAAAAGCTTTTCCACTCTGTCTGGCAAGGAGAAACTGTGCCAGCACAGAAAACATCTCCCATGGTCTTCTAGAGGCTGCACGGAGGTCTGCCGAGTGTTTTGCAAGAAGAGAAAGAAAGTTGTCCAAAACAGCTTGCAATCGAATGTTCATGTGAATAGAAAAGGCAGGAGAGTGGTCAGGTACTGTTTTCTCTCACTTGGCAAGCTGCGCACACAATCGCAGTGTTGTACAGCTTGTTTCATCACCTTTGCGAAGTTGCCGCTCTCTCCGGCTCCCGGAGACGAAGAAGCTGCTTCTTCGCGCAAAGACGATTCTGCCGCTCACAGTGCTCTGCAGCGTGTGTCTTCTGCCAAAAGATGCCCGGGAGCTGTGCTTAGCTCTGCAGAGCACCGTACCTTCGTCTTTAGCCTCTCTTCTCGTCTACATCTTAGCAGAAAGCTTTTCCACTGTGTCGGGCAAGGAGAAACTGTGCCAGCACAGAAAACATCTCCCATCGTGTTCTAGAGGCTGCACGGAGGTCTGCCGAGTGTTTTGCAAGAAGAGAAAGAAAGTTGTCCAAAACAGCTTGCAAGCGAAAGCTCATGTGAATAGAAAAGGCAGGAGAGTGGTCAGGTACTGTTTTCTCTCACTTGGCAAGCTGCGCACACAATCGCAGTGTTGTACAGCTTGTTTCTTCACCTTTGCGAAGTTGACGCTCTCTCCGGCCCCCGGAGACGAAGAAGCTGCTTCTTCGCGCAAAGACGATTCTGCCGCTCACAGTGCTCTGCGGTGTGCGCCATCTGCCCAAAGAGGTCCGGGAGCGGTGCTCAGCTCTGCAGAGCACCGTACCTTCGTCTTTAGCCTCTCTTCTCGTCTACATCTTAGCAAAAAGCTTTTCCACTGTGTCGGGCAAGGAGAAACTGTGCCAGCACAGAAAACATCTCCCATGGTCTTCTAGAGGCTGCACGGAGGTCTGCCGAGTGTTTTGCAAGAAGAGAAAGAAAGTTGTCCAAAACAGCTTGCAATCGAATGTTCATGTGAATAGAAAAGGCAGGAGAGTGGTCAGGTACTGTTTTCTCTCACTTGGCAAGCTGCGCACACAATCGCAGTGTTGTACAGCTTGTTTCATCACCTTTGCGAAGTTGCCGCTCTCTCCGGCTCCCGGAGACGAAGAAGCTGCTTCTTCGCGCAAAGACGATTCTGCTGCTCACAGTGCTCTGCAGTGTGTGTCTTCTGCCGAAAGACGACCGGGAGCTGTGTTTAGCTCTGCAGAGCACCGTACCTTCGTCTTTAGCGTGTCTTCTCCTTTACATCTTAGCAAAAAGCTTTTCCACTGTGTCGGGCAAGGAGAAACTGTGCCAGCACAGAAAACATCTCCCATCGTGTTCTAGAGGCTGCACGGAGGTCTGCCGAGTGTTTTGCAAGAAGAGAAAGAAAGTTGTCCAAAACAGCTTGCAATCGAATGCTCATGTGAATAGAAAAGGCAGGAGAGTGGTCAGGTACTGTTTTCTCTCAGTTGGCAAGCTGCGCACACAATCGCAGTGTTGTACAGCTTGTTTCATCACCTTTGCGAAGTTGCCGCTCTCTCCGGCTCCCGGAGACGAAGAAGCTGCTTCTTCGCGCAAAGACGATTCTACCGCTCACAGTGCTCTGCGGTGTGCGCCTTCTGCCCAAAGAGGCCCGGGAGCGATGCTCAGCTCTGCAGAGCACCGTACCTTCGTCTTTAGCCTCTCTCTCGTCTACATCTTAGCAAAAAGCTTTTCCACTCTGTCTGGCTAGGAGAAACTGTTCCAGCACAGAAAACATCTCCCATCGTGTTGTAGAGGCTGCACGGAGGTCTGCCGAGTGTTTTGCAAGAAGAGAAAGAAAGTTGTCCAAAACAGCTTGCAATCGAATGTTCATGTGAATAGAAAAGGCAGGAGAGTGGTCAGGTACTGTTTTCTCTCAGTTGGCAAGCTGCGCACACAATCGCAGTGTTGTAGAGCTTGTTTCATCACCTTTGCGAAGTTGCCGCTCTCTCCGGCTCCCGGAGACGAAGAAGCTGCTTCTTCGCGCAAAGACGATTCTGCTGCTCACAGTGCTCTGCAGTGTGTGTCTTCTGCCGAAAGAGGACCGGGAGCTGTGTTTAGCTCTGCAGAGCACCGTACCTTCGTCTTTAGCGTGTCTTCTCCTTTACATCTTAGCAAAAAGCTTTTCCACTGTGTCGGGCAAGGAGAAACTGTGCCAGCACAGAAAACATCTCCCATGGTCTTCTAGAGGCTGCACGGAGGTCTGCCGAGTGTTTTGCAAGAAGAGAAAGAAAGTTGTCCAAAACAGCTTGCAATCGAATGCTCATGTGAATAGAAAAGGCAGGAGAGTGGTCAGGTACTGTTTTCTCTCTGTTTGCAAGCTGCGCACACAATCGCAGTGTTGTACAGCTTGTTTCATCACCTTTGCGAAGCTGCCGCTCTCTCCGGCTCCCGGAGACGAAGAAGCTGCTTCTTCGCGCAAAGACGATTCTGCTGCTCACAGTGCTCTGCAGTGTGTGTCTTCTGGCGAAAGAGGTCCGGGAGCGGTGCTCAGCTCTGCAGAGCTCCGCATCTTCGTCTTTAGCGTCTCTTCTCCTTTACATCTTAGCAAAAAGCTTTTCCGCTGTGTCGGCCAAGGAGAAACTGTGCCAGCACAGAAAACATCTCCCATCGTGTTCTAGAGGCTGCACGGAGGTCTGCCGAGTGTTTTGCAAGAAGAGAAAGAAAGTTGTCCAAAACAGCTTGCAATCGAATGCTCATGTGAATAGAAAAGGCAGGAGAGTGGTCAGGTACTGTTTTCTCTCAGTTGGCAAGCTGCGCACACAATCGCAGTGTTGTACAGCTTGTTTCATCACCTTTGCGAAGTTGCCGCTCTCTCCGGCTCCCGGAGACGAAGAAGCTGCTTCTTCGCGCAAAGACGATTCTACCGCTCACAGTGCTCTGCGGTGTGCGCCTTCTGCCCAAAGAGGCCCGGGAGGGATGCTCAGCTCTGCAGAGCACCGTACCTTCGTCTTTAGCCTCTCTCTCGTCTACATCTTAGCAAAAAGCTTTTCCACTCTGTCTGGCTAGGAGAAACTGTGCCAGCACAGAAAACATCTCCCATCGTGTTCTAGAGGCTGCACGGAGGTCTGCCGAGTGTTTTGCAAGAAGACAAAGAAAGTTGTCCAAAACAGCTTGCAATCGAATGTTCATGTGAATAGAAAAGGCAGGAGAGTGGTCAGGTACTGTTTTCTCTCAGTTGGCAAGCTGCGCACACAATCGCAGTGTTGTACAGCTTGTTTCATCACCTTTGCGAAGTTGCCGCTCTCTCCGGCTCCCGGAGACGAAGAAGCTGCTTCTTCGCGCAAAGACGATTCTGCTGCTCACAGTGCTCTGCAGTGTGTGTCTTCTGCCGAAAGAGGACCGGGAGCTGTGTTTAGCTCTGCAGAGCACCGTACCTTCGTCTTTAGCGTGTCTTCTCCTTTACATCTTAGCAAAAAGCTTTTCCACTGTGTCGGGCAAGGAGAAACTGTGCCAGCACAGAAAACATATCCCATCGTGTTCTAGAGGCTGCACGGAGGTCTGCCGAGTGTTTTGCAAGAAGATAAAGAAAGTTGTCCAAAACAGCTTTCAATCGAATGCTCATGTGAATAGAAAAGGCAGGAGAGTGGTCAGGTACTGTTTTCTCTCAGTTGGCAAGCTGCGCACACAATCGCAGTGTTGTACAGCTTGTTTCATCACCTTTGCGAAGTTGCCGCTCTCTCCGGCTCCCGGAGACGAAGAAGCTGCTTCTTCGCGCAAAGACGATTCTGCTGCTCACAGTGCTCTGCAGTGTACGTCTCCTGCCGAAAGTGGTCCGGGAGCTGTGTTTAGCTCTGCAGAGCACCGTACCTTGGTCTTTAGCGTCTCTTCTCCTTTACATCTTAGCAAAAAGCTTTTCCACTCTGTCTGGCTAGGAGAAACTGTGCCAGCACAGAAAACCTCTCCCATCGTGTTCTAGAAGCTACACGGAGGTCTGCCGAGTGTTTTGCAAGAAGAGAAAGAAAGTTGTCCAAAACAGCTTGCAATCGAATGCTCATGTGAATAGAAAAGGCAGGAGAGTGGTCAGGTACTGTTTTCTCTCACTTGGCAAGCTGCGCACACAATCGCAGTGTTGTACAGCTTGTTTCATCACCTTTGCGAAGCTGCCGCTCTCTCCGGCTCCCGGAGACGAAGAAGCTGCTTCTTCGCGCAAAGACGATTCTGCTGCTCACAGTGCTCTGCAGTGGGTGTCTTCTGCCGAAAGTGGTCCGGGAACTGTGTTTAACTCTACAGAGCACCGTACCTTCGTCTTTAGCGTCTCTTCTCCTTTTCATCTTAGCAAATAGCTTTTCCACTGTGTCGGGCTAGGAGAAACTGTGCCAGCACAGAAAACATATCCCATCGTGTTCTAGAGGCTGCACGGAGGTCTGCCGAGTGTTTTGCAAGAAGAGAAAGAAAGTTGTCCAAAACAGCTTGCAATCGAATGTTCATGTGAATAGAAAAGGCAGGAGAGTGGTCAGGTACTGTTTTCTCTCAGTTGGCAAGCTGCGCACACAATCGCAGTGTTGTACAGCTTGTTTCATCACCTTTGCGAAGTTGCCGCTCTCTCCGGCTCCCGGAGACGAAGAAGCTGCTTCTTCGCGCAAAGACGATTCTGCTGCTCACAGTGCTCTGCAGTGTGTGTCTTCTGGCGAAAGAGGTCCGGGAGCTGTGTTTAGCTCTGCAGAGCTCCGTATCTTCGTCTTTAGCCTCTCTTCTCCTTTAACTCTTAGCAAAAAGCTTTTCCACAGTGTCGGGCAAGGAGAAACTGTGCCAGCACAGAAAACATCTCCCATCGTGTTCTAGAGGCTGCACGCAGGTCTGCCGAGTGTTTTGCAAGAAGAGAAAGAAAGTTGTCCAAAACAGCTTGCAATCGAATGTTCATGTGAATAGAAAAGGCAGGAGAGTGGTCAGGTACTGTTTTCTCTCAGTTGGCAAGCTGCGCACACAATCGCAGTGTTGTACAGCTTGTTTCATCACCTTTGCGAAGTTGCCGCTCTCTCCGGCTCCCGGAGACGAAGAAGCTGCTTCTTCGCGCAAAGACGATTCTGCTGCTCACAGTGCTCTGCAGAGTGTGTCTTCTGCCGAAAGCGGTCCGGGAGCTGTGCTTAGCTCTGCAGAGCACTGTACCTTCGTCTTTAGCCTCTCTTCTCCTTTACATCTTAGCAGAAAGCTTTTCCACTCTGTCTGGCAAGGAGAAACTGTGCCAGCACAGAAAACATCTCCCATCGTGTTCTAGAGGCTGCACGGAGGTCTGCCGAGTGTTTTACAAGAAGAGAAAGAAAGTTGTCCAAAACAGCTTGCAATCGAATGCTCATGTGAATAGAAAAGGCAGGAGAGTGGTCAGGTACTGTTTTCTCTCAGTTGGCAAGCTGCGCACACAATCGCAGTGTTGTACAGCTTGTTTCATCACCTTTGCGAAGTTGCCGCTCTCTCCGGCTCCCGGAGACGAAGAAGCTGCTTCTTCGCGCAAAGACGATTCTGCCGCTCACAGTGCTCTGCGGTGTGCGCCTTCTGCCCAAAGAGGCCCGGGAGCGGGGCTCAGCTCTGCAGAGCACCGCATCTTCGTCTTTAACTTCTCTTCTCGTCTACATCTTAGCAAAAAGCTTTTCCACTGTGTCGGGCAAGGAGAAACTGTGCCAGCACAGAAAACATCTCCCATCGTGTTCTAGAGGCTGCACGGAGGTCTGCCGAGTGTTTTGCAAGAAGAGAAAGCAAGTTGTCCAAAACAGCTTGCAATCGAATGCTCATGTGAATAGAAAAGGCAGGAGAGTGGTCAGGTACTGTTTTCTCTCAGTTGGCAAGCTGCGCACACAATCGCAGTGTTGTAAAGCTTGTTTCATCACCTTTGCGAAGTTGCCGCTCTCTCCGGCTCCAGGAGGCGAAGAAGCTGCTTCTTCGCGCAAAGACGATTCTGCTGCTTACAGTGCTCTGCGGTGTGCGCCTTCTGCTCAAAGAGGTCCCGGAACTGTGTTTAACTCTACAGAGCACCGTACCTTCGTCTTTAGCGTCTCTTCTCCTTTACATCTTAGCAAAAAGCTTTTCAAATCTGTCTGGCTAGGAGAAACTGTGCCAGCACAGAAAACATCTCCCATCGTGTTCTAGAGGCTGCACGGAGGTCTGCCGAGTGTTTTGCAAGAAGAGAAAGAAAGTTGTCCAAAACAGCTTGCAATCGAATGCTCATGTGAATAGAAAAGGCAGGAGAGTGGTCAGGTACTGTTTTCTCTCAGTTGGCAAGCTGCGCACACAATCGGAGTGTTGTACAGCTTGTTTCATCACCTTTGCGAAGCTGCCGCTCTCTCCGGCTCCCGGAGACGAAGAAGCTGCTTCTTCGCGCAAAGACGATTCTGCCGCTCACAGTGCTCTGCGGTGTGCGCCTTCTGCCCAAAGAGGTCCGGGAGCGGTGCTCAGCTCTGCAGAGCACTGTACCTTCGTCTTTAGCCTCTCTTCTCCTTTACATCTTAGCAAAAAGCTTTTCCACTGTGTCGGGCAAGGAGAAACTGTGCCAGCACAGAAAACATCTCCCATCGTGTTCTAGAGGCTGCACGGAGGTCTGCCGAGTGTTTTGCAAGAAGAGAAAGAAAGTTGTCCAAAACAGCTTGCAATCGAATATTCATGTCAATAGAAAAGGCAGGAGAGTGGTCAGGTACTGTTTTCTCTCACTTGGCAAGCTGCGCACACAATCGCAGTGTTGTACAGCTTGTTTCATCACCTTTGCGAAGTTGCCGCTCTCTCCGGCTCCCGGAGACGAAGAAGCTGCTTCTTCGCGCAAAGACGATTCTGCTGCTCACAGTGCTCTGCAGCGTGTGTCTTCTGCCAAAAGATGCCCGGGAGCTGTGCTTAGCTCTGCAGAGCACCGTACCTTCGTCTTTAGCCTCTCTTCTCGTCTACATCTTAGCAGAAAGCTTTTCCACTGTGTCGGGCAAGGAGAAACTGTGCCAGCACAGAAAACATCTCCCATCGTGTTCTAGAAGCTGCACGGAGGTCTGCCGAGTGTTTTGCAAGAAGAGAAAGAAAGTTGTCCAAAAGAGCTTGCAATCGAATGCTCATGTGAATAGAAAAGGCAGGAGAGTGGTCAGGTACTGTTTTCGCTCAGTTGGCAAGCTGCGCACACAATCGCAGTGTTGTACAGCTTGTTTCTTCACCTTTGCGAAGTTGCCGCTCTCTCCGGCCCCCGGAGACGAAGAAGCTGCTTCTTCGCGCAAAGACCATTCTGCCGCTCACAGTGCTCTGCGGTGTGCGCCTTCTGCCCAAAGAGGTCCGGGAGCGGTGCTCAGCTCTGCAGAGCTCCGTACCTTCGTCTTTAGCCTCTCTTCTCGTCTACATCTTAGCAAAAAGCTTTTCCACTCTGTCTGGCTAGGAGAAACTGTGCCAGCACAGAAAACATCTCCCATCGTGTTCTAGAGGCTGCACGGAGGTCTGCCGAGTGTTTTGCAAGAAGAGAAAGAAAGTTGTCCAAAACAGCTTGCAATCGAATGTTCATGTGAATAGAAAAGGCAGGAGAGTGGTCAGGTACTGTTTTCTCTCAGTTGGCAACCTGCGCACACAATCGCAGTGTTGTACAGCTTGTTTCATCACCTTTGCGAAGCTGCCGCTCTCTCCGGCTCCCGGAGACGAAGAAGCTGCTTCTTCGCGCAAAGACGATTCTGCTGCTCACAGTGCTCTGCAGTGTGTGTCTTCTGCCGAAAGAGGACCGGGAGCTGTGTTTAGCTCTGCAGAGCACCGTACCTTCGTCTTTAGCGTGTCTTCTCCTTTACATCTTAGCAAAAAGCTTTTCCACTGTGTCGGGCAAGGAGAAACTGTGCCAGCACAGAAAACATATCCCATCGTGTTCTAGAGGCTGCACGGAGGTCTGCCGAGTGTTTTGCAAGAAGACAAAGAAAGTTGTCCAAAACAGCTTGCAATCGAATGCTCATGTGAATAGAAAAGGCAGGAGAGTGGTCAGGTACTGTTTTCTCTCAGTTGGCAAGCTGCGCACACAATCGCAGTGTTGTACAGCTTGTTTCATCACCTTTGCGAAGTTGCCGCTCTCTCCGGCTCCCGGAGACGAAGAAGGTGCTTCTTCGCGCAAAGACGATTCTGCTGCTCACAGTGCTCTGCAGTGTACGTCTTCTGCCGAAAGTGGTCCGGGAGCTGTGTTTAGCTCTGCAGAGCACCGTACCTTGGTCTTTAGCGTCTCTTCTCCTTTACATCTTAGCAAAAAGCTTTTCCACTGTGTCGGGCTAGGAGAAACTGTGCCAGCACAGAAAACCTCTCCCATCGTGTTCTAGAAGCTGCACGGAGGTCTGCCGAGTGTTTTGCAAGAAGAGAAAGAAAGTTGTCCAAAACAGCTTGCAAGCGAATGTTCATGTGAATAGAAAAGGCAGGAGAGTGGTCAGGTACTGTTTTCTCTCACTTGGCAAGCTGCGCACACAATCGCAGTGTTGTACAGCTTGTTTCATCACCTTTGCGAAGTTGCCGCTCTCTCCGGCTCCCGGAGACGAAGAAGCTGCTTCTTCGCGCAAAGACGATTCTGCTGCTCACAGTGCTCTGCAGTGTGTGTCTTCTGCCGAAAGTGGTCCGGGAGCTGTGTTTAGCTCTGCAGAGCACCGTACCTTCGTCTTTAGCGTGTCTTCTCCTTTACATCTTAGCAAAAAGCTTTTCCACTGTGTCGGGCAAGGAGAAACTGTGCCAGCACAGAAAACATATCCCATCGTGTTCTAGAGGCTGCACGGAGGTCTGCCGAGTGTTTTGCAAGAAGACAAAGAAAGTTGTCCAAAACAGCTTGCAATCGAATGCTCATGTGAATAGAAAAGGCAGGAGAGTGGTCAGGTACTGTTTTCTCTCAGTTGGCAAGCTGCGCACACAATCGCAGTGTTGTACAGCTTGTTTCATCACCTTTGCGAAGTTGCCGCTCTCTCCGGCTCCCGGAGACGAAGAAGCTGCTTCTTCGCGCAAAGACGATTCTGCTGCTCACAGTGCTCTGCAGTGTACGTCTTCTGCCGAAAGTGGTCCGGGAGCTGTGTTTAGCTCTGCAGAGCACCGTACCTTGGTCTTTAGCGTCTCTTCTCCTTTACATCTTAGCAAAAAGCTTTTCCACTGTGTCGGGCTAGGAGAAACTGTGCCAGCACAGAAAACCTCTCCCATCGTGTTCTAGAAGCTGCACGGAGGTCTGCCGAGTGTTTTGCAAGAAGAGAAAGAAAGTTGTCCAAAACAGCTTGCAAGCGAATGCTCATGTGAATAGAAAAGGCAGGAGAGTGGTCAGGTACTGTTTTCTCTCACTTGGCAAGCTGCGCACACAATCGCAGTGTTGTACAGCTTGTTTCATCACCTTTGCGAAGCTGCCGCTCTCTCCGGCTCCCGGAGACGAAGAAGCTGCTTCTTCGCGCAAAGACGATTCTGCTGCTCACAGTGCTCTGCAGTGTGTGTCTTCTGCCGAAAGTGGTCCGGGAACTGTGTTTAACTCTACAGAGCACCGTACCTTCGTCTTTAGCGTCTCTTCTCCTTTTCATCTTAGCAAATAGCTTTTCCACTGTGTCGGGCTAGGAGAAACTGTGCCAGCACAGAAAACATATCCCATCGTGTTCTAGAGGCTGCACGGAGGTCTGCCGAGTGTTTTGCAAGAAGAGAAAGAAAGTTGTCCAAAACAGCTTGCAATCGAATGTTCATGTGAATAGAAAAGGCAGGAGAGTGGTCAGGTACTGTTTTCTCTCAGTTGGCAAGCTGCGCACACAATCGCAGTGTTGTACAGCTTGTTTCATCACCTTTGCGAAGTTGCCGCTCTCTCCGGCTCCCGGAGACGAAGAAGCTGCTTCTTCGCGCAAAGACGATTCTGCTGCTCACAGTGCTCTGCAGTGTGTGTCTTCTGCCGAAAGAGGTCCGGGAGCTGTGTTTAGCTCTGCAGAGCTCCGTATCTTCGTCTTTAGCCTCTCTTCTCCTTTAACTCTTAGCAAAAAGCTTTTCCACAGTGTCGGGCAAGGAGAAACTGTGCCAGCACAGAAAACATCTCCCATCGTGTTCTAGAGGCTGCACGCAGGTCTGCCGAGTGTTTTGCAAGAAGAGAAAGAAAGTTGTCCAAAACAGCTTGCAATCGAATGTTCATGTGAATAGAAAAGGCAGGAGAGTGGTCAGGTACTGTTTTCTCTCAGTTGGCAAGCTGCGCACACAATCGCAGTGTTGTACAGCTTGTTTCATCACCTTTGCGAAGTTGCCGCTCTCTCCGGCTCCCGGAGACGAAGAAGCTGCTTCTTCGCGCAAAGACGATTCTGCCGCTCACAGTGCTCTGCAGAGTGTGTCTTCTGCCGAAAGCGGTCCGGGAGCTGTGCTTAGCTCTGCAGAGCACTGTACCTTCGTCTTTAGCCTCTCTTCTCCTTTACATCTTAGCAGAAAGCTTTTCCACTGTGTCTGGCAAGGAGAAACTGTGCCAGCACAGAAAACATCTCCCATCGTGTTCTAGAGGCTGCACGGAGGTCTGCCGAGTGTTTTACAAGAAGAGAAAGAAAGTTGTCCAAAACAGCTTGCAATCGAATGCTCATGTGAATAGAAAAGGCAGGAGAGTGGTCAGGTACTGTTTTCTCTCAGTTGGCAAGCTGCGCACACAATCGCAGTGTTGTACAGCTTGTTTCATCACCTTTGCGAAGTTGCCGCTCTCTCCGGCTCCCGGAGACGAAGAAGCTGCTTCTTCGCGCAAAGACGATTCTGCCGCTCACAGTGCTCTGCGGTGTGCGCCTTCTGCCCAAAGAGGCCCGGGAGCGGGGCTCAGCTCTGCAGAGCACCGCATCTTCGTCTTTAACTTCTCTTCTCGTCTACATCTTAGCAAAAAGCTTTTCCACTGTGTCGGGCAAGGAGAAACTGTGCCAGCACAGAAAACATCTCCCATCGTGTTCTAGAGGCTGCACGGAGGTCTGCCGAGTGTTTTGCAAGAAGAGAAAGCAAGTTGTCCAAAACAGCTTGCAATCGAATGCTCATGTGAATAGAAAAGGCAGGAGAGTGGTCAGGTACTGTTTTCTCTCAGTTGGCAAGCTGCGCACACAATCGCAGTGTTGTAAAGCTTGTTTCATCACCTTTGCGAAGTTGCCGCTCTCTCCGGCTCCAGGAGGCGAAGAAGCTGCTTCTTCGCGCAAAGACGATTCTGCTGCTTACAGTGCTCTGCGGTGTGCGCCTTCTGCTCAAAGAGGTCCCGGAACTGTGTTTAACTCTACAGAGCACCGTACCTTCGTCTTTAGCGTCTCTTCTCCTTTACATCTTAGCAAAAAGCTTTTCAACTCTGTCTGGCTAGGAGAAACTGTGCCAGCACAGAAAACATCTCCCATCGTGTTCTAGAGGCTGCACGGAGGTCTGCCGAGTGTTTTGCAAGAAGAGAAAGAAAGTTGTCCAAAACAGCTTGCAATCGAATGCTCATGTGAATAGAAAAGGCAGGAGAGTGGTCAGGTACTGTTTTCTCTCAGTTGGCAAGCTGCGCACACAATCGGAGTGTTGTACAGCTTGTTTCATCACCTTTGCGAAGCTGCCGCTCTCTCCGGCTCCCGGAGACGAAGAAGCTGCTTCTTCGCGCAAAGACGATTCTGCCGCTCACAGTGCTCTGCGGTGTGCGCCTTCTGCCCAAAGAGGTCCGGGAGCGGTGCTCAGCTCTGCAGAGCACTGTACCTTCGTCTTTAGCCTCTCTTCTCCTTTACATCTTAGCAAAAAGCTTTTCCACTGTGTCGGGCAAGGAGAAACTGTGCCAGCACAGAAAACATCTCCCATCGTGTTCTAGAGGCTGCACGGAGGTCTGCCGAGTGTTTTGCAAGAAGAGAAAGAAAGTTGTCCAAAACAGCTTGCAATCGAATATTCATGTCAATAGAAAAGGCAGGAGAGTGGTCAGGTACTGTTTTCTCTCACTTGGCAAGCTGCGCACACAATCGCAGTGTTGTACAGCTTGTTTCATCACCTTTGCGAAGTTGCCGCTCTCTCCGGCTCCCGGAGACGAAGAAGCTGCTTCTTCGCGCAAAGACGATTCTGCTGCTCACAGTGCTCTGCAGCGTGTGTCTTCTGCCAAAAGATGCCCGGGAGCTGTGCTTAGCTCTGCAGAGCACCGTACCTTCGTCTTTAGCCTCTCTTCTCGTCTACATCTTAGCAGAAAGCTTTTCCACTGTGTCGGGCAAGGAGAAACTGTGCCAGCACAGAAAACATCTCCCATCGTGTTCTAGAAGCTGCACGGAGGTCTGCCGAGTGTTTTGCAAGAAGAGAAAGAAAGTTGTCCAAAAGAGCTTGCAATCGAATGCTCATGTGAATAGAAAAGGCAGGAGAGTGGTCAGGTACTGTTTTCGCTCAGTTGGCAAGCTGCGCACACAATCGCAGTGTTGTACAGCTTGTTTCTTCACCTTTGCGAAGTTGCCGCTCTCTCCGGCCCCCGGAGACGAAGAAGCTGCTTCTTCGCGCAAAGACCATTCTGCCGCTCACAGTGCTCTGCGGTGTGCGCCTTCTGCCCAAAGAGGTCCGGGAGCGGTGCTCAGCTCTGCAGAGCACCGTACCTTCGTCTTTAGCCTCTCTTCTCGTCTACATCTTAGCAAAAAGCTTTTCCACTCTGTCTGGCTAGGAGAAACTGTGCCAGCACAGAAAACATCTCCCATCGTGTTCTAGAGGCTGCACGGAGGTCTGCCGAGTGTTTTGCAAGAAGACAAAGAAAGTTGTCCAAAACAGCTTGCAATCGAATGTTCATGTGAATAGAAAAGGCAGGAGAGTGGTCAGGTAATGTTTTCTCTCAGTTGGCAAGCTGCGCACACAATCGCAGTGTTGTACAGCTTGTTTCATCACCTTTGCGAAGCTGCCGCTCTCTCCGGCTCCCGGAGACGAAGAAGCTGCTTCTTCGCGCAAAGACGATTCTGCTGCTCACAGTGCTCTGCAGTGTGTGTCTTCTGCCGAAAGAGGACCGGGAGCTGTGTTTAGCTCTGCAGAGCACCGTACCTTCGTCTTTAGCGTGTCTTCTCCTTTACATCTTAGCAAAAAGCTTTTCCACTGTGTCGGGCAAGGAGAAACTGTGCCAGCACAGAAAACATATCCCATCGTGTTCTAGAGGCTGCACGGAGGTCTGCCGAGTGTTTTGCAAGAAGACAAAGAAAGTTGTCCAAAACAGCTTGCAATCGAATGCTCATGTGAATAGAAAAGGCAGGAGAGTGGTCAGGTACTGTTTTCTCTCAGTTGGCAAGCTGCGCACACAATCGCAGTGTTGTACAGCTTGTTTCATCACCTTTGCGAAGTTGCCGCTCTCTCCGGCTCCCGGAGACGAAGAAGCTGCTTCTTCGCGCAAAGACGATTCTGCTGCTCACAGTGCTCTGCAGTGTACGTCTTCTGCCGAAAGTGGTCCGGGAGCTGTGTTTAGCTCTGCAGAGCACCGTACCTTGGTCTTTAGCGTCTCTTCTCCTTTACATCTTAGCAAAAAGCTTTTCCACTGTGTCGGGCTAGGAGAAACTGTGCCAGCACAGAAAACATCTCCCATCGTGTTCTAGAGGCTGCACGGAGGTCTGCCGAGTGTTTTGCAAGAAGAGAAAGAAAGTTGTCCAAAACAGCTTGCAAGCGAATGCTCATGTGAATAGAAAAGGCAGGAGAGTGGTCAGGTACTGTTTTCTCTCACTTGGCAAGCTGCGCACACAATCGCAGTGTTGTACAGCTTGTTTCATCACCTTTGCGAAGCTGCCGCTCTCTCCGGCTCCCGGAGACGAAGAAGCTGCTTCTTCGCGCAAAGACGATTCTGCTGCTCACAGTGCTCTGCAGTGTGTGTCTTCTGCCGAAAGTGGTCCGGGAACTGTGTTTAACTCTACAGAGCACCGTCTTTCGTCTTTAGCGTCTCTTCTCCTTTTCATCTTAACAAAAAGCTTTTCCACTGTGTCGGGCAAGGAGAAACTGTGCCAGCACAGAAAACATCTCCCATCGTGTTCTAGAGGCTGCACGGAGGTCTGCCGAGTGTTTTGCAAGAAGACAAAGAAAGTTGTCCAAAACAGCTTGCAATCGAATGTTCATGTGAATAGAAAAGGCAGGAGAGTGGTCAGGTACTGTTTTCTCTCAGTTGGCAAGCTGCGCACACAATCGCAGTGTTGTACAGCTTGTTTCATCACCTTTGCGAAGTTGCCGCTCTCTCCGGCTCCCGGAGACGAAGAAGCTGCTTCTTCGCGCAAAGACGATTCTGCCGCTCACAGTGCTCTGCAGTGTGTGTCTTCTGCCGAAAGAGCACCGGGAGCTGTGTTTAGCTCTGCAGAGCACCGTACCTTCGTCTTTAGCGTCTCTTCTCCTTTAACTCTTAGCAAAAAGCTTTTCCGCTGTGTCGGGCAAGGAGAAACTGTGCCAGCACAGAAAACATCTCCCATCGTGTTCTAGAAGCTGCACGGAGGTCTGCCGAGTGTTTTGCAAGAAGAGAAAGAAAGTTGTCCAAAACAGCTTGCAATCGAATGTTCATGTGAATAGAAAAGGCAGGAGAGTGGTCAGGTACTGTTTTCTCTCAGTTGGCAAGCTGCGCACACAATCGCAGTGTTGTACAGCTTGTTTCTTAACCTTTGCGAAGTTGCCGCTCTCTCCGGCTCCCGGAGACGAAGAAGCTGCTTCTTCGCGCAAAGACGATTCTGCTGCTCACAGTGCTCTGCAGTGTGTGTCTTCTGGCGAAAGAGGTCCGGGAGCTGTGCTTAGCTCTGCAGAGCTCCGTATCTTCGTCTTTAGCGTCTCTTCTCCTTTACATCTTAGCAAAAAGCTTTTCCGCTGTGTCGGGCAAGTAGAAACTGTGCCAGCACAGAAAACATCTCCCATCGTGTTCTAGAGGCTGCACGGAGGTCTGCCGAGTGTTTTGCAAGAAGAGAAAGCAAGTTGTCCAAAACAGCTTTCAATCGAATGCTCATGTGAATAGAAAAGGCAGGAGAGTGGTCAGGTACTGTTTTCTCTCAGTTGGCAAGCTGCGCACACAATCGCAGTGTTGTACAGCTTGTTTCATCACCTTTGCGAAGTTGCCGCTCTCTCCGGCTCCCGGAGACGAAGAAGCTGCTTCTTCGCGCAAAGACGATTCTGCCGCTCACAGTGCTCTGCAGAGTGTGTCTTCTGCCGAAAGCGGTCCGGGAGCTGTGCTTAGCTCTGCAGAGCACTGTACCTTCGTCTTTAGCGTCTCTTCTCCTTTACATCTTAGCAGAAAGCTTTTCCACTCTGTCTGGCAAGGAGAAACTGTGCCAGCACAGAAAACATCTCCCATCGTGTTCTAGAGGCTGCACGCAGGTCTGCCGAGTGTTTTGCAAGAAGAGAAAGAAAGTTGTCCAAAACAGCTTGCAATCGAATGCTCATGTGAATAGAAAAGGCAGGAGAGTGGTCAGGTACTGTTTTCTCTCAGTTGGCAAGCTGCGCACACAATCGCAGTGTTGTACAGCTTGTTTCATCACCTTTGCGAAGTTGCCGCTCTCTCCGGCTCCCGGAGACGAAGAAGCTGCTTCTTCGCGCAAAGACGATTCTGCCGCTCACAGTGCTCTGCGGTGTGCGCCTTCTGCCCAAAGAGGCCCGGGAGCGGGGCTCAGCTCTGCAGAGCACCGCATCTTCGTCTTTAACTTCTCTTCTCGTCTACATCTTAGCAAAAAGCTTTTCCACTGTGTCGGGCAAGGAGAAACTGTGCCAGCACAGAAAACATCTCCCATCGTGTTCTAGAGGCTGCACGGAGGTCTGCCGAGTGTTTTGCAAGAAGAGAAAGCAAGTTGTCCAAAACAGCTTGCAATCGAATGCTCATGTGAATAGAAAAGGCAGGAGAGTGGTCAGGTACTGTTTTCTCTCAGTTGGCAAGCTGCGCACACAATCGCAGTGTTGTAAAGCTTGTTTCATCACCTTTGCGAAGTTGCCGCTCTCTCCGGCTCCAGGAGGCGAAGAAGCTGCTTCTTCGCGCAAAGACGATTCTGCTGCTTACAGTGCTCTGCGGTGTGCGCCTTCTGCTCAAAGAGGTCCCGGAACTGTGTTTAACTCTACAGAGCACCGTACCTTCGTCTTTAGCGTCTCTTCTCCTTTACATCTTAGCAAAAAGCTTTTCAACTCTGTCTGGCTAGGAGAAACTGTGCCAGCACAGAAAACATCTCCCATCGTGTTCTAGACGCTGCACGGAGGTCTGCCGAGTGTTTTGCAAGAAGAGAAAGAAAGTTGTCCAAAACAGCTTGCAATCGAATGCTCATGTGAATAGAAAAGGCAGGAGAGTGGTCAGGTACTGTTTTCTCTCAGTTGGCAAGCTGCGCACACAATCGGAGTGTTGTACAGCTTGTTTCATCACCTTTGCGAAGCTGCCGCTCTCTCCGGCTCCCGGAGACGAAGAAGCTGCTTCTTCGCGCAAAGACGATTCTGCTGCTCACAGTGCTCTGCGGTGTGCGCCTTCTGCCCAAAGAGGTCCGGGAGCGGTGCTCAGCTCTGCAGAGCACTGTACCTTCGTCTTTAGCCTCTCTTCTCCTTTACATCTTAGCAAAAAGCTTTTCCACTGTGTCGGGCAAGGAGAAACTGTGCCAGCACAGAAAACATCTCCCATCGTGTTCTAGAGGCTGCACGGAGGTCTGCCGAGTGTTTTGCAAGAAGAGAAAGAAAGTTGTCCAAAACAGCTTGCAATCGAATGCTCATGTCAATAGAAAAGGCAGGAGAGTGGTCAGGTACTGTTTTCTCTCAGTTGGCAAGCTGCGCACACAATCGCAGTGTTGTACAGCTTGTTTCATCACCTTTGCGAAGTTGCCGCTCTCTCCGGCTCCCGGAGACGAAGAAGCTGCTTCTTCGCGCAAAGACGATTCTGCTGCTCACAGTGCTCTGCAGCGTGTGTCTTCTGCCAAAAGATGCCCGGGAGCTGTGCTTAGCTCTGCAGAGCACCGTACCTTCGTCTTTAGCCTCTCTTCTCGTCTACATCTTAGCAGAAAGCTTTTCCACTGTGTCGGGCAAGGAGAAACTGTGCCAGCACAGAAAACATCTCCCATCGTGTTCTAGAAGCTGCACGGAGGTCTGCCGAGTGTTTTGCAAGAAGAGAAAGAAAGTTGTCCAAAACAGCTTGCAATCGAATGCTCATGTGAATAGAAAAGGCAGGAGAGTGGTCAGGTACTGTTTTCGCTCAGTTGGCAAGCTGCGCACACAATCGCAGTGTTGTACAGCTTGTTTCTTCACCTTTGCGAAGTTGCCGCTCTCTCCGGCCCCCGGAGACGAAGAAGCTGCTTCTTCGCGCAAAGACGATTCTGCCGCTCACAGTGCTCTGCGGTGTGCGCCTTCTGCCCAAAGAGGTCCGGGAGCGGTGCTCAGCTCTGCAGAGCACCGTACCTTCGTCTTTAGCCTCTCTTCTCGTCTACATCTTAGCAAAAAGCTTTTCCACTCTGTCTGGCTAGGAGAAACTGTGCCAGCACAGAAAACATCTCCCATCGTGTTCTAGAGGCTGCACGGAGGTCTGCCGAGTGTTTTGCAAGAAGAGAAAGAAAGTTGTCCAAAACAGCTTGCAATCGAATGTTCATGTGAATAGAAAAGGCAGGAGAGTGGTCAGGTACTGTTTTCTCTCAGTTGGCAAGCTGCGCACACAATCGCAGTGTTGTACAGCTTGTTTCATCACCTTTGCGAAGCTGCCGCTCTCTCCGGCTCCCGGAGACGAAGAAGCTGCTTCTTCGCGCAAAGACGATTCTGCTGCTCACAGTGCTCTGCAGTGTGTGTCTTCTGCCGAAAGAGGACCGGGAGCTGTGTTTAGCTCTGCAGAGCACCGTACCTTCGTCTTTAGCGTGTCTTCTCCTTTACATCTTAGCAAAAAGCTTTTCCACTGTGTCGGGCAAGGAGAAACTGTGCCAGCACAGAAAACATATCCCATCGTGTTCTAGAGGCTGCACGGAGGTCTGCCGAGTGTTTTGCAAGAAGAGAAAGAAAGTTGTCCAAAACAGCTTGCAATCGAATGTTCATGTGAATAGAAAAGGCAGGAGAGTGGTCAGGTACTGTTTTCTCTCAGTTGGCAAGCTGCGCACACAATCGCAGTGTTGTACAGCTTGTTTCATCACCTTTGCGAAGTTGCCGCTCTCTCCGGCTCCCGGAGACGAAGAAGCTGCTTCTTCGCGCAAAGACGATTCTGCTGCTCACAGTGCTCTGCAGTGTGTGTCTTCTGCCGAAAGAGGACCGGGAGCTGTGCTTAGCTCTGCAGAGCACCGTACCTTCGTCTTTAGCGTGTCTTCTCCTTTACATCTTAGCAAAAAGCTTTTCCACTGTGTCGGGCAAGGAGAAACTGTGCCAGCACAGAAAACATATCCCATCGTGTTCTAGAGGCTGCACGGAGGTCTGCCGAGTGTTTTGCAAGAAGACAAAGAAAGTTGTCCAAAACAGCTTGCAATCGAATGCTCATGTGAATAGAAAAGGCAGGAGAGTGGTCAGGTACTGTTTTCTCTCAGTTGGCAAGCTGCGCACACAATCGCAGTGTTGTATAGCTTGTTTCATCACCTTTGCGAAGTTGCCGCTCTCTCCGGCTCCCGGAGACGAAGAAGCTGCTTCTTCGCGCAAAGACGATTCTGCTGCTCACAGTGCTCTGCGGTGTGCGCCTTCTGCTCAAAGAGGTCCCGGAACTGTGTTTAACTCTACAGAGCACCGTACCTTCGTCTTTAGCGTCTCTTCTCCTTTACATCTTAGCAAAAAGCTTTTCAACTCTGTCTGGCTAGGAGAAACTGTGCCAGCACAGAAAACATCTCCCATCGTGTTCTAGACGCTGCACGGAGGTCTGCCGAGTGTTTTGCAAGAAGAGAAAGAAAGTTGTCCAAAACAGCTTGCAATCGAATGCTCATGTGAATAGAAAAGGCAGGAGAGTGGTCAGGTACTGTTTTCTCTCACTTGGCAAGCTGCGCACACAATCGGAGTGTTGTACAGCTTGTTTCATCACCTTTGCGAAGCTGCCGCTCTCTCCGGCTCCCGGAGACGAAGAAGCTGCTTCTTCGCGCAAAGACGATTCTGCTGCTCACAGTGCTCTGCGGTGTGCGCCTTCTGCCCAAAGAAGTCCGGGAGCGGTGCTCAGCTCTGCAGAGCACTGTACCTTCGTCTTTAGCCTCTCTTCTCCTTTACATCTTAGCAAAAAGCATTTCCACTGTGTCGGGCAAGGAGAAACTGTGCCAGCACAGAAAACATCTCCCATCGTGTTCTAGAGGCTGCACGGAGGTCTGCCGAGTGTTTTGCAAGAAGAGAAAGAAAGTTGTCCAAAACAGCTTGCAATCGAATATTCATGTCAATAGAAAAGGCAGGAGAGTGGTCAGGTACTGTTTTCTCTCAGTTGGCAAGCTGCGCACACAATCGCAGTGTTGTACAGCTTGTTTCATCACCTTTGCGAAGTTGCCGCTCTCTCCGGCTCCCGGAGACGAAGAAGCTGCTTCTTCGCGCAAAGACGATTCTGCTGCTCACAGTGCTCTGCAGCGTGTGTCTTCTGCCAAAAGATGCCCGGGAGCTGTGCTTAGCTCTGCAGAGCACCGTACCTTCGTCTTTAGCCTCTCTTCTCGTCTACATCTTAGCAGAAAGCTTTTCCACTGTGTCGGGCAAGGAGAAACTGTGCCAGCACAGAAAACATCTCCCATCGTGTTCTAGAAGCTGCACGGAGGTCTGCCGAGTGTTTTGCAAGAAGAGAAAGAAAGTTGTCCAAAACAGCTTGCAATCGAATGCTCATGTGAATCGAAAAGGCAGGAGAGTGGTCAGGTACTGTTTTCGCTCAGTTGGCAAGCTGCGCACACAATCGCAGTGTTGTACAGCTTGTTTCTTCACCTTTGCGAAGTTGCCGCTCTCTCCGGCTCCCGGAGACGAAGAACCTGCTTCTTCGCGCAAAGACGATTCTGCCGCTCACAGTGCTCTGCGGTGTGCGCCTTCTGCCCAAAGAGGTCCGGGAGCGGTGCTCAGCTCTGCAGAGCACCGTACCTTCGTCTTTAGCCTCTCTTCTCGTCTACATCTTAGCAAAAAGCTTTTCCACTCTGTCTGGCTAGGAGAAACTGTGCCAGCACAGAAAACATCTCCCATCGTGTTCTAGAGGCTGCACGGAGGTCTGCCGAGTGTTTTGCAAGAAGAGAAAGAAAGTTGTCCAAAACAGCTTGCAATCGAATGTTCATGTGAATAGAAAAGGCAGGAGAGTGGTCAGGTACTGTTTTCTCTCAGTTGGCAAGCTGCGCACACAATCGCAGTGTTGTACAGCTTGTTTCATCACCTTTGCGAAGTTGCCGCTCTCTCCGGCTCCCGGAGACGAAGAAGCTGCTTCTTCGCGCAAAGACGATTCTGCCGCTCACAGTGCTCTGCAGCGTGTGTCTTCTGCCAAAAGATGCCCGGGAGCTGTTCTTAGCTCTGCAGAGCACCGTACCTTCGTCTTTAGCCTCTCTTCTCGTCTACATCTTAGCAGAAAGCTTTTCCACTGTGTCGGGCAAGGAGAAACTGTGCCAGCACAGAAAACATCTCCCATCGTGTTCTAGAAGCTGCACGGAGGTCTGCCGAGTGTTTTGCAAGAAGAGAAAGAAAGTTGTCCAAAACAGCTTGCAAGCGAATGCTCATGTGAATAGAAAAGGCAGGAGAGTGGTCAGGTACTGTTTTCTCTCAGTTGGCAAGCTGCGCACACAATCGCAGTGTTGTACAGCTTGTTTCATCACCTTTGCGAATTTGCCGCTCTCTCCGGCCCCCGGAGACGAAGAAGCTGCTTCTTCGCGCAAAGACGATTCTGCCGCTCACAGTGCTCTGCGGTGTGCGCCATCTGCCCAAAGAGGCCCGGGAGCGGTGCTCAGCTCTGCAGAGCACCGTACCTTCGTCTTTAGCCTCTCTTCTCGTCTACATCTTAGCAAAATGCTTTTCCACTCTGTCTGGCAAGGAGAAACTGTGCCAGCACAGAAAACATCTCCCATCGTGTTCTAGATGCTGCACGGAAGTCTGCCGAGTGTTTTGCAAGAAGAGAAAGAAAGTTGTCCAAAACAGCTTGCAATCGAATGTTCATGTTAATAGAAAAGGCAGGAGAGTGGTCAGGTACTGTTTTCTCTCAGTTGGCAAGCTGCGCACACAATCGCAGTGTTGTACAGCTTGTTTCATCACCTTTGCGAAGCTGCCGCTCTCTCCGGCTCCCGGAGACGAAGAAGCTGCTTCTTCGCGCAAAGACGATTCTGCTGCTCACAGTGCTCTGCAGTGTGTGTCTTCTGCCGAAAGAGGACCGGGAGCTGTGTTTAGCTCTGCAGAGCACCGTACCTTCGTCTTTAGCGTGTCTTCTCCTTTACATCTTAGCAAAAAGCTTTTCCACTCTGTCTGGCAAGGAGAAACTGTGCCAGCACAGAAAACATATCCCATCGTGTTCTAGAGGCTGCACGGAGGTCTGCCGAGTGTTTTGCAAGAAGAGAAAGAAAGTTGTCCAAAACAGCTTGCAAGCGAATGCTCATGTGAATAGAAAAGGCAGGAGAGTGGTCAGGTACTGTTTTCTCTCAGTTGGCAGGCTGCGCACACGATCGCAGTGTTGTACAGCTTATTTCATCACCTTTGCGAAGCTGCCGCTCTCTCCGGCTCCCGGAGACGAAGAAGCTGCTTCTTCGCGCAAAGACGATTCTGCTGCTCACAGTGCTCTGCAGTGTGTGTCTTCTGCCGAAAGTGGTCCGGGAACTGTGTTTAACTCTACAGAGCACCGTACCTTCGTCTTTAGCGTCTCTTCTCCTTTTCATCTTAACAAAAAGCTTTTCCACTGTGTCGGGCAAGGAGAAACTGTGCCAGCACAGAAAACATCTCCCATCGTGTTCTAGAGGCTGCACGGAGGTCTGCCGAGTGTTTTGCAAGAAGAGAAAGAAAGTTGTCCAAAACAGCTTGCAATCGAATGTTCATGTGAATAGAAAAGGCAGGAGAGTGGTCAGGTACTGTTTTCTCTCAGTTGGCAAGCTGCGCACACAATCGCAGTGTTGTACAGCTTGTTTCATCACCTTTGCGAAGTTGCCGCTCTCTCCGGCTCCCGGAGACGAAGAAGCTGCTTCTTCGCGCAAAGACGATTCTGCTGCTCACAGTGCTCTGCAGTGTGTGTCTTCTGCCGAAAGTGGTCCGGGAACTGTGTTTAACTCTACAGAGCACCGTACCTTCGTCTTTAGCGTCTCTTCTCCTTTAACTCTTAGCAAAAAGCTTTTCCGCTGTGTCGGGCAAGGAGAAACTGTGCCAGCACAGAAAACATCTCCCATCGTGTTCTAGAAGCTGCACGGAGGTCTGCCGAGTGTTTTGCAAGAAGAGAAAGAAAGTTGTCCAAAACAGCTTGCAATCGAATGTTCATGTGAATAGAAAAGGCAGGAGAGTGGTCAGGTACTGTTTTCTCTCAGTTGGCAAGCTGCGCACACAATCGCAGTGTTGTACAGCTTGTTTCTTAACCTTTGCGAAGTTGCCGCTCTCTCCGGCTCCCGGAGACGAAGAAGCTGCTTCTTCGCGCAAAGACGATTCTGCTGCTCACAGTGCTCTGCAGTGTGTGTCTTCTGCCGAAAGAGGTCCGGGAGCGGTGCTTAGCTCTGCAGAGCTCCGTATCTTCGTCTTTAGCGTCTCTTCTCCTTTACATCTTAGCAAAAAGCTTTTCCGCTGTGTCGGGCAAGGAGAAACTGTGCCAGCACAGAAAACATCTCCCATCGTGTTCTAGAGGCTGCACGGAGGTCTGCCGAGTGTTTTGCAAGAAGAGAAAGCAAGTTGTCCAAAACAGCTTTCAATCGAATGCTCATGTGAATAGAAAAGGCAGGAGAGTGGTCAGGTACTGTTTTCTCTCAGTTGGCAAGCTGCGCACACAATCGCAGTGTTGTACAGCTTGTTTCATCACCTTTGCGAAGTTGCCGCTCTCTCCGGCTCCCGGAGACGAAGAAGCTGCTTCTTCGCGCAAAGACGATTCTACCGCTCACAGTGCTCTGCGGTGTGCGCCTTCTGCCCAAAGAGGCCCGGGAGCGAGGCTCAGCTCTGCAGAGCACCGTACCTTCGTCTTTAGCCTCTCTTCTCCTTTACATCTTAGCAAAAAGCTTTTCCGCTGTGTCGGGCAAGGAGAAACTGTGCCAGCACAGAAAACATCTCCCATCGTGTTCTAGAGGCTGCACGGAGGTCTGCCGAGTGTTTTGCAAGAAGAGAAAGAAAGTTGTCCAAAACAGCTTGCAATCGAATGCTCATGTGAATAGAAAAGGCAGGAGAGTGGTCAGGTACTGTTTTCTCTCAGTTGGCAAGCTGCGCACACAATCGCAGTGTTGTACAGCTTGTTTCATCACCTTTGCGAAGTTGCCGCTCTCTCCGGCTCCCGGAGACGAAGAAGCTGCTTCTTCGCGCAAAGACGATTCTACCGCTCACAGTGCTCTGCGGTGTGCGCCTTCTGCCCAAAGAGGCCCGGGAGCGATGCTCAGCTCTGCAGAGCACCGTACCTTCGTCTTTAGCCTCTCTTCTCGTCTACATCTTAGCAAAAAGCTTTTCCACTCTGTCTGGCTAGGAGAAACTGTGCCAGCACAGAAAACATCTCCCATCGTGTTCTAGAGGCTGCACGGAGGTCTGCCGAGTGTTTTGCAAGAAGAGAAAGAAAGTTGTCCAAAACAGCTTGCAATCGAATGTTCATGTGAATAGAAAAGGCAGGAGAGTGGTCAGGTACTGTTTTCTCTCAGTTGGCAAGCTGCGCACACAATCGCAGTGTTGTACAGCTTGTTTCTTAACCTTTGCGAAGTTGCCGCTCTCTCCGGCTCCCGGAGACGAAGAAGCTGCTTCTTCGCGCAAAGACGATTCTGCTGCTCACAGTGCTCTGCAGTGTGTGTCTTCTGCCGAAAGAGGTCCGGGAGCGGTGCTTAGCTCTGCAGAGCTCCGTATCTTCGTCTTTAGCGTCTCTTCTCCTTTACATCTTAGCAAAAAGCTTTTCCGCTGTGTCGGGCAAGGAGAAACTGTGCCAGCACAGAAAACATCTCCCATCGTGTTCTAGAGGCTGCACGGAGGTCTGCCGAGTGTTTTGCAAGAAGAGAAAGCAAGTTGTCCAAAACAGCTTTCAATCGAATGCTCATGTGAATAGAAAAGGCAGGAGAGTGGTCAGGTACTGTTTTCTCTCAGTTGGCAAGCTGCGCACACAATCGCAGTGTTGTACAGCTTGTTTCATCACCTTTGCGAAGTTGCCGCTCTCTCCGGCTCCCGGAGACGAAGAAGCTGCTTCTTCGCGCAAAGACGATTCTACCGCTCACAGTGCTCTGCGGTGTGCGCCTTCTGCCCAAAGAGGCCCGGGAGCGAGGCTCAGCTCTGCAGAGCACCGTACCTTCGTCTTTAGCCTCTCTTCTCCTTTACATCTTAGCAAAAAGCTTTTCCGCTGTGTCGGGCAAGGAGAAACTGTGCCAGCACAGAAAACATCTCCCATCGTGTTCTAGAGGCTGCACGGAGGTCTGCCGAGTGTTTTGCAAGAAGAGAAAGAAAGTTGTCCAAAACAGCTTGCAATCGAATGCTCATGTGAATAGAAAAGGCAGGAGAGTGGTCAGGTACTGTTTTCTCTCAGTTGGCAAGCTGCGCACACAATCGCAGTGTTGTACAGCTTGTTTCATCACCTTTGCGAAGTTGCCGCTCTCTCCGGCTCCCGGAGACGAAGAAGCTGCTTCTTCGCGCAAAGACGATTCTACCGCTCACAGTGCTCTGCGGTGTGCGCCTTCTGCCCAAAGAGGCCCGGGAGCGATGCTCAGCTCTGCAGAGCACCGTACCTTCGTCTTTAGCCTCTCTTCTCGTCTACATCTTAGCAAAAAGCTTTTCCACTCTGTCTGGCTAGGAGAAACTGTGCCAGCACAGAAAACATCTCCCATCGTGTTCTAGAGGCTGCACGGAGGTCTGCCGAGTGTTTTGCAAGAAGAGAAAGAAAGTTGTCCAAAACAGCTTGCAATCGAATGTTCATGTGAATAGAAAAGGCAGGAGAGTGGTCAGGTAAGGTTTTCTCTCAGTTGGCAAGCTGCGCACACAATCGCAGTGTTGTACAGCTTGTTTCATCACCTTTGCGAAGTTGCCGCTCTCTCCGGCTCCCGGAGACGAAGAAGCTGCTTCTTCGCGCAAAGACGATTCTGCTGCTCACAGTGCTCTGCAGTGTGTGTCTTCTGCCGAAAGAGCACCGTTAGCTGTGTTTAGCTCTGCAGAGCACCGTACCTTCGTCTTTAGCGTGTCTTCTCCTTTACATCTTAGCAAAAAGCTTTTCCACTGTGTCGGGCAAGGAGAAACTGTGCCAGCACAGAAAACATATCCCATCGTGTTCTAGAGGCTGCACGGAGGTCTGCCGAGTGTTTTGCAAGAAGACAAAGAAAGTTGTCCAAAACAGCTTGCAATCGAATGCTCATGTGAATAGAAAAGGCAGGAGAGTGGTCAGGTACTGTTTTCTCTCAGTTGGCAAGCTGCGCACACAATCGCAGTGTTGTACAGCTTGTTTCATCACCTTTGCGAAGTTGCCGCTCTCTCCGGCTCCCGGAGACGAAGAAGCTGCTTCTTCGCGCAAAGACGATTCTGCTGCTCACAGTGCTCTGCAGTGTACGTCTTCTGCCGAAAGTGGTCCGGGAGCTGTTTTTAGCTCTGCAGAGCACCGTACCTTGGTCTTTAGCGTCTCTTCTCCTTTACATCTTAGCAAAAAGCTTTTCCACTCTGTCTGGCTAGGAGAAACTGTGCCAGCACAGAAAACCTCTCCCATCGTGTTCTAGAAGCTGCACGGAGGTCTGCCGAGTGTTTTGCAAGAAGAGAAAGAAAGTTGTCCAAAACAGCTTGCAATCGAATGCTCATGTGAATAGAAAAGGCAGGAGAGTGGTCAGGTACTGTTTTCTCTCAGTTGGCAAGCTGCGCACACAATCGCAGTGTTGTACAGCTTGTTTCATCACCTTTGCGAAGCTGCCGCTCTCTCCGGCTCCCGGAGACGAAGAAGCTGCTTCTTCGCGCAAAGACGATTCTGCTGCTCACAGTGCTCTGCAGTGGGTGTCTTCTGCCGAAAGTGGTCCGGGAACTGTGTTTAACTCTACAGAGCACCGTACCTTCGTCTTTAGCGTCTCTTCTCCTTTTCATCTTAGCAAATAGCTTTTCCACTGTGTCGGGCAAGGAGAAACTGTGCCAGCACAGAAAACATATCCCATCGTGTTCTAGAGGCTGCACGGAGGTCTGCCGAGTGTTTTGCAAGAAGAGAAAGAAAGTTGTCCAAAACAGCTTGCAATCGAATGTTCATGTGAATAGAAAAGGCAGGAGAGTGGTCAGGTACTGTTTTCTCTCAGTTGGCAAGCTGCGCACACAATCGCAGTGTTGTACAGCTTGTTTCATCACCTTTGCGAAGTTGCCGCTCTCTCCGGCTCCCGGAGACGAAGAAGCTGCTTCTTCGCGCAAAGACGATTCTGCTGCTCACAGTGCTCTGCAGTGTGTGTCTTCTGGCGAAAGAGGTCCGGGAGCTGTGTTTAGCTCTGCAGAGCTCCGTATCTTCGTCTTTAGCGTCTCTTCTCCTTTAACTCTTAGCAAAAAGCTTTTCCGCTGTGTCGGGCAAGGAGAAACTGTGCCAGCACAGAAAACCTCTCCCATCGTGTTCTAGAGGCTGCACGGAGGTCTGCCGAGTGTTTTGCAAGAAGAGAAAGAAAGTTGTCCAAAACAGCTTGCAATCGAATGTTCATGTGAATAGAAAAGGCAGGAGAGTGGTCAGGTACTGTTTTCTCTCAGTTGGCAAGCTGCGCACACAATCGCAGTGTTGTACAGCTTGTTTCATCACCTTTTCGAAGTTGCCGCTCTCTCCGGCTCCCGGAGACGAAGAAGCTGCTTCTTCGCGCAAAGACGATTCTGCCGCTCACAGTGCTCTGCAGAGTGTGTCTTCTGCCGAAAGCGGTCCGGGAGCTGTGCTTAGCTCTGCAGAGCACTGTACCTTCGTCTTTAGCCTCTCTTCTCCTTTACATCTTAGCAGAAAGCTTTTCCACTCTGTCTGGCAAGGAGAAACTGTGCCAGCACAGAAAACATCTCCCATCGTGTTCTAGAGGCTGCACGGAGGTCTGCCGAGTGTTTTGCAAGAAGAGAAAGAAAGTTGTCCAAAACAGCTTGCAATCGAATGCTCATGTGAATAGAAAAGGCAGGAGAGTGGTCAGGTACTGTTTTCTCTCAGTTGGCAAGCTGCGCACACAATCGCAGTGTTGTACAGCTTGTTTCATCACCTTTGCGAAGTTGCCGCTCTCTCCGGCTCCCGGAGACGAAGAAGCTGCTTCTTCGCGCAAAGACGATTCTGCCGCTCACAGTGCTCTGCAGCGTGTGTCTTCTGCCAAAAGATGCCCGGGAGCTGTTCTTAGCTCTGCAGAGCACCGTACCTTCGTCTTTAGCCTCTCTTCTCGTCTACATCTTAGCAGAAAGCTTTTCCACTGTGTCGGGCAAGGAGAAACTGTGCCAGCACAGAAAACATCTCCCATCGTGTTCTAGAAGCTGCACGGAGGTCTGCCGAGTGTTTTGCAAGAAGAGAAAGAAAGTTGTCCAAAACAGCTTGCAATCGAATGCTCATGTGAATAGAAAAGGCAGGAGAGTGGTCAGGTACTGTTTTCTCTCAGTTGGCAAGCTGCGCACACAATCGCAGTGTTGTACAGCTTGTTTCATCACCTTTGCGAAGTTGCCGCTCTCTCCGGCTCCCGGAGACGAAGAAGCTGCTTCTTCGCGCAAAGACGATTCTGCCGCTCACAGTGCTCTGCGGTGTGCGCCTTCTGCCCAAAGAGGCCCGGGAGCGGTGCTCAGCTCTGCAGAGCACCGTACCTTCGTCTTTAGCCTCTCTTCTCGTCTACATCTTAGCAAAAAGCTTTTCCACTCTGTCTGGCAAGGAGAAACTGTGCCAGCACAGAAAACATCTCCCATCGTGTTCTAGAGGCTGCACGGAGGTCTGCCGAGTGTTTTGCAAGAAGAGAAAGAAAGTTGTCCAAAACAGCTTGCAATCGAATGTTCATGTGAGTAGAAAAGGCAGGAGAGTGGTCAGGTACTGTTTTCTCTCACTTGGCAAGCTGCGCACACAATCGCAGTGTTGTACAGCTTGTTTCATCACCTTTGCGAAGCTGCCGCTCTCTCCGGCTCCCGGAGACGAAGAAGCTGCTTCTTCGCGCAAAGACGATTCTGCTGCTCACAGTGCTCTGCAGTGTGTGTCTTCTGCCGAAAGAGGACCGGGAGCTGTGTTTAGCTCTGCAGAGCACCGTACCTTCGTCTTTAGCGTCTCTTCTCCTTTACATCTTAGCAAAAAGCTTTTCCACTGTGTCGGGCAAGGAGAAACTGTGCCAGCACAGAAAACATCTCCCATCGTGTTCTAGAAGCTGCACGGAGGTCTGCCGAGTGTTTTGCAAGAAGAGAAAGAAAGTTGTCCAAAACAGCTTGCAAGCGAATGCTCATGTGAATAGAAAAGGCAGGAGAGTGGTCAGGTACTGTTTTCTCTCACTTGGCAAGCTGCGCACACAATCGCAGTGTTGTACAGCTTGTTTCATCACCTTTGCGAATTTGCCGCTCTCTCCGGCCCCCGGAGACGAAGAAGCTGCTTCTTCGCGCAAAGACGATTCTGCCGCTCACAGTGCTCTGCGGTGTGCGCCATCTGCCCAAAGAGGCCCGGGAGCGATGCTCAGCTCTGCAGAGCACCGTACCTTCGTCTTTAGCCTCTCTTCTCGTCTACATCTTAGCAAAAAGCTTTTCCACTCTGTCTGGCAAGGAGAAACTGTGCCAGCACAGAAAACATCTCCCATCGTGTTCTAGAAGCTGCACGGAGGTCTGCCGAGTGTTTTGCAAGAAGTAAAAGAAAGTTGTCCAAAACAGCTTGCAATCGAATGCTCATGTGAAAAGAAAAGGCAGGAGAGTGGTCAGGTACTGTTTTCTCTCAGTTGGCAAGCTGCGCACACAATCGCAGTGTTGTACAGCTTGTTTCATCACCTTTGCGAAGTTGCCGCATTCTCCGGCCCCCGGAGACGAAGAAGCTGCTTCTTCGCGCAAAGACGATTCTGCTGCTCAAAGTGCTCTGCGGTGTTCGGCATCTGCCCAAAGAGGTCCGGGAGCGGTGCTCAGCTCTGCAGAGCACCGTACCTTCGTCTTTAGCCTCTCTTCTCGTCTACATCTTAGCAAAAAGCTTTTCCACTGTGTCGGGCAAGGAGAAACTGTGCCAGCACAGAAAACATCTCCCATCGTGTTCTAGAGGCTGCACGGAGGTCTGCCGAGTGTTTTGCAAGAAGAGAAAGCAAGTTGTCCAAAACAGCTTGCAATCGAATGCTCATGTGAATAGAAAAGGCAGGAGAGTGGGCAGGTACTGTTTTTTCTCAGTTGGCAAGCTGCGCACACAATCGCAGTGTTGTAAAGCTTGTTTCATCACCTTTGCGAAGTTGCCGCTCTCTCCGGCTCCAGGAGGCGAAGAAGCTGCTTCTTCGCGCAAAGACGATTCTGCTGCTTACAGTGCTCTGCGGTGTGCGCCTTCTGCTCAAAGAGGTCCGGGAACTGTGTTTAACTCTACAGAGCACCGTACCTTCGTCTTTAGCGTCTCTTCTCCTTTACATCTTAGCAAAAAGCTTTTCAACTCTGTCTGGCTAGGAGAAACTGTGCCAGCACAGAAAACATATCCCATCGTGTTCTAGAGGCTGCACGGAGGTCTGCCGAGTGTTTTGCAAGAAGAGAAAGAAAGTTGTCCAAAACAGCTTGCAATCGAATGCTCATGTGAATAGAAAAGGCAGGAGAGTGGTCAGGTACTGTTTTCTCTCAGTTGGCAAGCTGCGCACACAATCGCAGTGTTGTACAGCTTGTTTCATCACCTTTGCGAAGTTGCCGCTCTCTCCGGCTCCCGGAGACGAGGAAGCTGCTTCTTCGCGCAAAGACGATTCTGCTGCTCACAGTGCTCTGCAGTGTACGTCTTCTGCCGAAAGTGGTCCGGGAGCTGTGTTTAGCTCTGCAGAGCACCGTACCTTGGTCTTTAGCGTCTCTTCTCCTTTACATCTTAGCAAAAAGCTTTTCCACTCTGTCTGGCTAGGAGAAACTGTGCCAGCACAGAAAACCTCTCCCATCGTGTTCTAGAAGCTGCACGGAGGTCTGCCGAGTGTTTTGCAAGAAGAGAAAGAAAGTTGTCCAAAACAGCTTGCAAGCGAATGCTCATGTGAATAGAAAAGGCAGGAGAGTGGTCAGGTACTGTTTTCTCTCACTTGGTAAGCTGCGCACACAATCGCAGTGTTGTACAGCTTGTTTCATCACCTTTGCGAAGCTGCCGCTCTCTCCGGCTCCCGGAGACGAAGAAGCTGCTTCTTCGCGCAAAGACGATTCTGCTGCTCACAGTGCTCTGCAGTGTGTGTCTTCTGGCGAAAGAGGTCCGGGAGCGGTGCTCAGCTCTGCAGAGCTCCGTATCTTCGTCTTTAGCGTCTCTTCTCCTTTACATCTTAGCAAAAAGCTTTTCCGCTGTGTCGGGCAAGGAGAAACTGTGCCAGCACAGAAAACATCTCCCATCGTGTTCTAGAGGCTGCACGGAGGTCTGCCGAGTGTTTTGCAAGAAGAGAAAGAAAGTTGTCCAAAACAGCTTGCAATCGAATGTTCATGTGAATAGAAAAGGCAGGAGAGTGGTCAGGTACTGTTTTCTCTCACTTGGCAAGCTGCGCACACAATCGCAGTGTTGTACAGCTTGTTTCATCACCTTTGCGAAGTTGCCGCTCTCTCCGGCTCCCGGAGACGAAGAAGCTGCTTCTTCGCGCAAAGACGATTCTGCCGCTCACAGTGCTCTGCAGCGTGTGTCTTCTGCCAAAAGATGCCCGGGAGCTGTGCTTAGCTCTGCAGAGCACCGTACCTTCGTCTTTAGCCTCTCTTCTCGTCTACATCTTAGCAGAAAGCTTTTCCACTGTGTCGGGCAAGGAGAAACTGTGCCAGCACAGAAAACATCTCCCATCGTGTTCTAGAGGCTGCACGGAGGTCTGCCGAGTGTTTTGCAAGAAGAGAAAGAAAGTTGTCCAAAACAGCTTGCAAGCGAAAGCTCATGTGAATAGAAAAGGCAGGAGAGTGGTCAGGTACTGTTTTCTCTCACTTGGCAAGCTGCGCACACAATCGCAGTGTTGTACAGCTTGTTTCTTCACCTTTGCGAAGTTGCCGCTCTCTCCGGCCCCCGGAGACGAAGAAGCTGCTTCTTCGCGCAAAGACGATTCTGCCGCTCACAGTGCTCTGCGGTGTGCGCCATCTGCCCAAAGAGGTCCGGGAGCGGTGCTCAGCTCTGCAGAGCACCGTACCTTCGTCTTTAGCCTCTCTTCTCGTCTACATCTTAGCAAAAAGCTTTTCCACTGTGTCGGGCAAGGAGAAACTGTGCCAGCACAGAAAACATCTCCCATCGTGTTCTAGAGGCTGCACGGAGGTCTGCCGAGTGTTTTGCAAGAAGAGAAAGCAAGTTGTCCAAAACAGCTTGCAATCGAATGCTCATGTGAATAGAAAAGGCAGGAGAGTGGTCAGGTACTGTTTTTTCTCAGTTGGCAAGCTGCGCACACAATCGCAGTGTTGTAAAGCTTGTTTCATCACCTTTGCGAAGTTGCCGCTCTCTCCGGCTCCAGGAGGCGAAGAAGCTGCTTCTTCGCGCAAAGACGATTCTGCTGCTTACAGTGCTCTGCGGTGTGCGCCTTCTGCTCAAAGAGGTCCGGGAACTGTGTTTAACTCTACAGAGCACCGTACCTTCGTCTTTAGCGTCTCTTCTCCTTTACATCTTAGCAAAAAGCTTTTCAACTCTGTCTGGCTAGGAGAAACTGTGCCAGCACAGAAAACATATCCCATCGTGTTCTAGAGGCTGCACGGAGGTCTGCCGAGTGTTTTGCAAGAAGAGAAAGAAAGTTGTCCAAAACAGCTTGCAATCAAATGTTCATGTGAATAGAAAAGGCAGGAGAGTGGTCAGGTACTGTTTTCTCTCACTTGGCAAGCTGCGCACACAATCGCAGTGTTGTACAGCTTGTTTCATCACCTTTGCGAAGTTGCCGCTCTCTCCGGCTCCCGGAGACGAAGAAGCTGCTTCTTCGCGCAAAGACGATTCTGCCGCTCACAGTGCTCTGCAGTGTGTGTCTTCTGCCGAAAGAGCACCGGGAGCTGTGTTTAGCTCTGCAGAGCACCGTACCTTCGTCTTTAGCGTCTCTTCTCCTTTAACTCTTAGCAAAAAGCTTTTCCGCTGTGTCGGGCAAGGAGAAACTGTGCCAGCACAGAAAGCAAGCTGTTTTGGACAACTTTCTTTTACTTCTTGCAAAACACTCGGCAGACCTCCGTGCAGCTTCTTGAACACGATGGGAGATGTTTTCTGTGCTGGCACAGTTTCTCCTTGCCAGACAGAGTGGAAAAGCTTTTTGCTAAGATGTAGACGAGAAGAGAAGCTAAAGACGAAGGTACGGTGCTCTGCAGAGCTGAGCACCGCTCCCGGGCCTCTTTGGGCAGAAGGCGCACACCGCAGAGCACTGTGAGCGGCAGAATCGTCTTTGCGCGAAGAAGCAGCTTCTTCGTCTCCGGGAGCCGGAGAGAGCGGCAACTTCGCAAAGGTGATGAAACAAGCTGTACAACACTGCGATTGTGTGCGCAGCTTGCCAACTGAGAGAAAACAGTACCTGACCACTCTCCTGCCTTTTCTATTCACATGAACATTCGATTGCAAGCTGTTTTGGACAACTTTCTTTCTCTTCTTGCAAAACACTCGGCAGACCTCGGTGCAGCCTCTAGAACACAATGGGAGATGTTTTCTGTGCTGGCACAGTTTCTCCTTGCCAGACAGAGTGGAAAAGCTTTTTGCTAAGATGTAGACGAGAAGAGAGGCTAAAGACGAAGGTACAGTGCTCTGCAGAGCTGAGCATAGCTCCCGGGCCTCTTTGGCCAGAAGGCGCACACCGCAGAGCACTGTGAGCGGCAGAATCGTCTTTGCGCGAAGAAGCAGCTTCTTCGCCTCCGGGTGCCGGGGAGAGCGGCAGCTTCGCAAAGGTGATGAAACAAGCTGTACAACACTGCGATTTTGTGCGCAGCCTGCCAACTGAGAGAAAACAGTACCTGACCACTCTCCTGCCTTTTCTATTCACTTGAGCATTCGATTGCAAGCTGTTTTGGACAACTTTCTTTCTCTTCTTGCAAAACACTCGGCAGACCTCCGTGCAGCTTCCAGAACACGATGGGAGATGTTTTCTGTGCTGGCACAGTTTCTCCTTGCCCGACACAGTGGAAAAGCTTTCTGCTAAGATGTAGACGAGAAGAGAGGCTAAAGACGAAGGTACGGTGCTCTGCAGAGCTAAGCACAGTTCCCGGGCATCTTTCGCCAGAAGACACACACTGCAGAGCACTGTGAGCAGCAGAATCGTCTTTGCGCGAAGAAGCAGCTTCTTCGTCTCCGGGAGCCGGAGAGAGCGGCAGCTTCGCAAAGGTTATGAAACAAGCTGTACAACACTGCGATCGTGTGCGCAGCCTGCCAACTGAGAGAAAACAGTACCTGACCACTCTCCTGCCTTTTCTATTCACATGAGCATTCGCTTGCAAGCTGTTTTGGACAACTTTCTTTCTCTTCTTGCAAAACACTCGGCAGACCTCCGTGCAGCTTCTAGAACACGATGGGAGATGTTTTCTGTGCTGGCACAGTTTCTCCTTGCCCGACACAGTGGAAAAGCTTTCTGCTAAGATGTAGACGAGAAGAGAGGCTAAAGACGAAGGTACGGTGCTCTGCAGAGCTAAGCACAGTTCCCGGGCATCTTTTGGCAGAAGACACACGCTGCAGAGCACTGTGAGCGGCAGAATCGTCTTTGCGCGAAGAAGCAGCTTCTTCGTCTCCGGGAGCCGGAGAGAGCGGCAACTTCGCAAAGGTGATGAAACAAGCTGTACAACACTGCGATTGTGTGCGCAGCTTGCCAACTGAGAGAAAACAGTACCTGACCACTCTCCTGCCTTTTCTTTTCACATGAGCATTCGATTGCAAGCTGTTTTGGACAACTTTCTTTTACTTCTTGCAAAACACTCGGCAGACCTCCGTGCAGCCTCTAGAACACGATGGGATATGTTTTCTGTGCTGGCACAGTTTCTCCTTGCCCGACACAGTGGAAAAGCTTTTTGCTAAGATGTAGACGAGAAGAGAAGTTAAAGACGAAGATGCGGTGCTCTGCAGAGCTGAGCCCCGCTCCCGGGCCTCTTTGGGCAGAAGGCGCACACCGCAGAGCACTGTGAGCAGCAGAATCGTCTTTGCGCGAAGAAGCAGCTTCTTCGTCTCCGGGAGCCGGAGAGAGCGGCAGCTTCGCAAAGGTGATGAAACAAGCTGTACAACACTGCGATTGTGTGCGCAGCTTGCCAACTGAGAGAAAACAGTACCTGACCACTCTCCTGCCTTTTCTATTCACATGAGCATTCGATTGCAAGCTGTTTTGGACAACTTTCTTTCTCTTCTTGCAAAACACTCGGCAGACCTCCGTGCAGCTTCTAGAACACGATGGGAGATGTTTTCTGTGCTGGCACAGTTTCTCCTTGCCCGACACAGTGGAAAAGCTTTCTGCTAAGATGTAGACGAGAAGAGAGGCTAAAGACGAAGGTACGGTGCTCTGCAGAGCTAAGAACAGCTCCCGGGCATCTTTTGGCAGAAGACACACGCTGCAGAGCACTGTGAGCGGCAGAATCGTCTTTGCGCGAAGAAGCAGCTTCTTCGTCTCCGGGAGCCGGAGAGAGCGGCAACTTCGCAAAGGTGATGAAACAAGCTGTACAACACTGCGATTGTGTGCGCAGCTTGCCAACTGAGAGAAAACAGTACCTGACCACTCTCCTGCCTTTTCTATTCACATGAGCATTCGATTGCAAGCTGTTTTGGACAACTTTCTTTCTCTTCTTGCAAAACACTCGGCAGACCTCCGTGCAGCCTCTAGAACACGATGGGAGATGTTTTCTGTGCTGGCACAGTTTCTCCTTGCCAGACAGAGTGGAAAAGCTTTCTGCTAAGATGTAAAGGAGAAGAGAGGCTAAAGACGAAGGTACAGTGCTCTGCAGAGCTAAGCACAGCTCCCGGACCGCTTTCGGCAGAAGACACACTCTGCAGAGCACTGTGAGCGGCAGAATCGTCTTTGCGCGAAGAAGCAGCTTCTTCGTCTCCGGGAGCCGGAGAGAGCGGCAACTTCGAAAAGGTGATGAAACAAGCTGTACAACACTGCGATTGTGTGCGCAGCTTGCCAAGTGAGAGAAAACAGTACCTGACCACTCTCCTGCCTTTTCTATTCACATGAACATTCGATTGCAAGCTGTTTTGGACAACTTTCTTTCTCTTCTTGCAAAACACTCGGCAGACCTCCGTGCAGCCTCTAGAACACGATGGGAGAGGTTTTCTGTGCTGGCACAGTTTCTCCTTGCCCGACACAGCGGAAAAGCTTTTTGCTAAGAGTTAAAGGAGAAGAGACGCTAAAGACGAAGATACGGAGCTCTGCAGAGCTAAACACAGCTCCCGGACCTCTTTCGCCAGAAGACACACACTGCAGAGCACTGTGAGCAGCAGAATCGTCTTTGCGCGAAGAAGCAGCTTCTTCGTCTCCGGGAGCCGGAGAGAGCGGCAACTTCGCAAAGGTGATGAAACAAGCTGTACAACACTGCGATTGTGTGCGCAGCTTGCCAACTGAGAGAAAACCTTACCTGACCACTCTCCTGCCTTTTCTATTCACATGAACATTCGATTGCAAGCTGTTTTGGACAACTTTCTTTCTCTTCTTGCAAAACACTCGGCAGACCTCCGTGCAGCCTCTAGAACACGATGGGAGATGTTTTCTGTGCTGGCACAGTTTCTCCTAGCCAGACAGAGTGGAAAAGCTTTTTGCTAAGATGTAGACGAGAAGAGAGGCTAAAGACGAAGGTACGGTGCTCTGCAGAGCTGAGCATCGCTCCCGGGCCTCTTTGGGCAGAAGGCGCACACCGCAGAGCACTGTGAGCGGTAGAATCGTCTTTGCGCGAAGAAGCAGCTTCTTCGTCTCCGGGAGCCGGAGAGAGCGGCAACTTCGCAAAGGTGATGAAACAAGCTGTACAACACTGCGATTGTGTGCGCAGCTTGCCAACTGAGAGAAAACAGTACCTGACCACTCTCCTGCCTTTTCTATTCACATGAGCATTCGATTGCAAGCTGTTTTGGACAACTTTCTTTCTCTTCTTGCAAAACACTCGGCAGACCTCCGTGCAGCCTCTAGAACACGATGGGAGATGTTTTCTGTGCTGGCACAGTTTCTCCTTGCCCGACACAGCGGAAAAGCTTTTTGCTAAGATATAAAGGAGAAGAGAGGCTAAAGACGAAGGTACGGTGCTCTGCAGAGCTGAGCATCGCTCCCGGGCCTCTTTGGGCAGAAGGCGCACACCGCAGAGCACTGTGAGCGGTAGAATCGTCTTTGCGCGAAGAAGCAGCTTCTTCGTCTCCGGGAGCCGGAGAGAGCGGCAACTTCGCAAAGGTGATGAAACAAGCTGTACAACACTGCGATTGTGTGCGCAGCTTGCCAAGTGAGAGAAAACAGTACCTGACCACTCTCCTGCCTTTTCTATTCACATGAGCATTCGATTGAAAGCTGTTTTGGACAACTTGCTTTCTCTTCTTGCAAAACACTCGGCAGACCTCCGTGCAGCCTCTAGAACACGATGGGAGATGTTTTCTGTGCTGGCACAGTTTCTCCTTGCCCGACACAGCGGAAAAGCTTTTTGCTAAGATGTAAAGGAGAAGAGACGCTAAAGACGAAGATACGGAGCTCTGCAGAGCTAAGCACCGCTCCCGGACCTCTTTCGGCAGAAGACACACACTGCAGAGCACTGTGAGCAGCAGAATCGTCTTTGCGCGAAGAAGCAGCTTCTTCGTCTCCGGGAGCCGGAGAGAGCGGCAACTTCGCAAAGGTTAAGAAACAAGCTGTACAACACTGCGATTGTGTGCGCAGCTTGCCAACTGAGAGAAAACAGTACCTGACCACTCTCCTGCCCTTTCTATTCACATGAACATTCGATTGCAAGCTGTTTTGGACAACTTTCTTTCTCTTCTTGCAAAACACTCGGCAGACCTCCGTGCAGCTTCTAGAACACGATGGGAGATGTTTTCTGTGCTGGCACAGTTTCTCCTTGCCCGACACAGCGGAAAAGCTTTTTGCTAAGAGTTAAAGGAGAAGAGACGCTAAAGACGAAGGTACGGTGCTCTGTAGAGTTTAACACAGCTCCCGGACCACTTTCGGCAGAAGACACACACTGCAGAGCACTGTGAGCAGCAGAATCGTCTTTGCGCGAAGAAGCAGCTTCTTCGTCTCCGGGAGCCGGAGAGAGCGGCAACTTCGCAAAGGTGATGAAACAAGCTGTACAACACTGCGATTGTGTGCGCAGCTTGCCAACTGAGAGAAAACAGTACCTGACCACTCTCCTGCCTTTTCTATTCACATGAACATTCGATTGCAAGCTGTTTTGGACAACTTTCTTTGTCTTCTTGCAAAACACTCGGCAGACCTCCGTGCAGCCTCTAGAACACGATGGGAGATGTTTTCTGTGCTGGCACAGTTTCTCCTTGCCCGACACAGTGGAAAAGCTTTTTGTTAAGATAAAAAGGAGAAGAGACGCTAAAGACGAAGGTACGGTGCTCTGTAGAGTTAAACACAGTTCCCGGACCACTTTCGGCAGAAGACACACACTGCAGAGCACTGTGAGCAGCAGAATCGTCTTTGCGCGAAGAAGCAGCTTCTTCGTCTCCGGGAGCCGGAGAGAGCGGCAGCTTCGCAAAGGTGATGAAACAAGCTGTACAACACTGCGATCGTGTGCGCAGCCTGCCAACTGAGAGAAAACAGTACCTGACCACTCTCCTGCCTTTTCTATTCACATGAGCATTCGCTTGCAAGCTGTTTTGGACAACTTTCTTTCTCTTCTTGCAAAACACTCGGCAGACCTCCGTGCAGCCTCTAGAACACGATGGGATATGTTTTCTGTGCTGGCACAGTTTCTCCTTGCCAGACAGAGTGGAAAAGCTTTTTGCTAAGATGTAAAGGAGAAGACACGCTAAAGACGAAGGTACGGTGCTCTGCAGAGCTAAACACAGCTCCCGGTCCTCTTTCGGCAGAAGACACACACTGCAGAGCACTGTGAGCAGCAGAATCGTCTTTGCGCGAAGAAGCAGCTTCTTCGTCTCCGGGAGCCGGAGAGAGCGGCAGCTTCGCAAAGGTGATGAAACAAGCTGTACAACACTGCGATTGTGTGCGCAGCTTGCCAACTGAGAGAAAACAGTACCTGACCACTCTCCTGCCTTTTCTATTAACATGAACATTCGATTGCAAGCTGTTTTGGACAACTTTCTTTCTCTTCTTGCAAAACACTCGGCAGACTTCCGTGCAGCATCTAGAACACGATGGGAGATGTTTTCTGTGCTGGCACAGTTTCTCCTTGCCAGACAGAGTGGAAAAGCATTTTGCTAAGATGTAGACGAGAAGAGAGGCTAAAGACGAAGGTACGGTGCTCTGCAGAGCTGAGCACCGCTCCCGGGCCTCTTTGGGCAGATGGCGCACACCGCAGAGCACTGTGAGCGGCAGAATCGTCTTTGCGCGAAGAAGCAGCTTCTTCGTCTCCGGGGGCCGGAGAGAGCGGCAAATTCGCAAAGGTGATGAAACAAGCTGTACAACACTGCGATTGTGTGCGCAGCTTGCCAACTGAGAGAAAACAGTACCTGACCACTCTCCTGCCTTTTCTATTCACATGAGCATTCGCTTGCAAGCTGTTTTGGACAACTTTCTTTCTCTTCTTGCAAAACACTCGGCAGACCTCCGTGCAGCTTCTAGAACACGATGGGAGATGTTTTCTGTGCTGGCACAGTTTCTCCTTGCCAGACAGAGTGGAAAAGCTTTTTGCTAAGATGTAGACGAGAAGAGAGGCTAAAGACGAAGGTACGGTGCTCTGCAGAGCTAAGCACAGCTCCCGGGCATCTTTTGGCAGAAGACACACGCTGCAGAGCACTGTGAGCGGCAGAATCGTCTTTGCGCGAAGAAGCAGCTTCTTCGTCTCCGGGAGCCGGAGAGAGCGGCAACTTCGCAAAGGTGATGAAACAAGCTGTACAACACTGCGATTGTGTGCGCAGCTTGCCAAGTGAGAGAAAACAGTACCTGACCACTCTCCTGCCTTTTCTATTCACATGAACATTCGATTGCAAGCTGTTTTGGACAACTTTCTTTCTCTTCTTGCAAAACACTCGGCAGACCTCCGTGCAGCTTCTAGAACACGATGGGAGAGGTTTTCTGTGCTGGCACAGTTTCTCCTAGCCAGACAGAGTGGAAAAGCTTTTTGCTAAGATGTAAAGGAGAAGAGACGCTAAAGACCAAGGTACGGTGCTCTGCAGAGCTAAGCACAGCTCCCGGACCACTTTCGGCAGAAGACGTACACTGCAGAGCACTGTGAGCAGCAGAATCGTCTTTGCGCGAAGAAGCAGCTTCCTCGTCTCCGGGAGCCGGAGAGAGCGGCAACTTCGCAAAGGTGATGAAACAAGCTGTACAACACTGCGATTGTGTGCGCAGCTTGCCAACTGAGAGAAAACAGTACCTGACCACTCTCCTGCCTTTTCTATTCACATGAGCATTCGATTGCAAGCTGTTTTGGACAACTTTCTTTCTCTTCTTGCAAAACACTCGGCAGACCTCCGTGCAGCCTCTAGAACACGATGGGATATGTTTTCTGTGCTGGCACAGTTTCTCCTTGCCCGACACAGTGGAAAAGCTTTCTGCTAAGATGTAGACGAGAAGAGAGGCTAAAGACGAAGGTACGGTGCTCTGCAGAGCTAAGCACAGCTCCCGGGCATCTTTTGGCAGAAGACACACGCTGCAGAGCACTGTGAGCGGCAGAATCGTCTTTGCGCGAAGAAGCAGCTTCTTCGTCTCCGGGAGCCGGAGAGAGCGGCAACTTCGCAAAGGTGATGAAACAAGCTGTACAACACTGCGATTGTGTGCGCAGCTTGCCAACTGAGAGAAAACAGTACCTGACCACTCTCCTGCCTTTTCTATTCACATGAGCATTCGATTGCAAGCTGTTTTGGACAACTTTCTTTCTCTTCTTGCAAAACACTCGGCAGACCTCCGTGCAGCGTCTAGAACACGATGGGAGATGTTTTCTGTGCTGGCACAGTTTCTCCTAGCCAGACAGAGTTGAAAAGCTTTTTGCTGAGATGTAAAGGAGAAGAGACGCTAAAGACGAAGGTACGGTGCTCTGTAGAGTTAAACACAGTTCCCGGACCTCTTTGAGCAGAAGGCGCACACCGCAGAGCACTGTAAGCAGCAGAATCGTCTTTGCGCGAAGAAGCAGCTTCTTCGCCTCCTGGAGCCGGAGAGAGCGGCAACTTCGCAAAGGTGATGAAACAAGCTTTACAACACTGCGATTGTGTGCGCAGCTTGCCAACTGAGAGAAAACAGTACCTGACCACTCTCCTGCCTTTTCTATTCACATGAGCATTCGATTGCAAGCTGTTTTGGACAACTTGCTTTCTCTTCTTGCAAAACACTCGGCAGACCTCCGTGCAGCCTCTAGAACACGATGGGAGATGTTTTCTGTGCTGGCACAGTTTCTCCTTGCCCGACACAGTGGAAAAGCTTTTTGCTAAGATGTAGACGAGAAGAGAGGCTAAAGACGAAGGTACGGTGCTCTGCAGAGCTGAGCACCGCTCCCGGACCTCTTTGGGCAGATGCCGAACACCGCAGAGCACTTTGAGCAGCAGAATCGTCTTTGCGCGAAGAAGCAGCTTCTTCGTCTCCGGGGGCCGGAGAATGCGGCAACTTCGCAAAGGTGATGAAACAAGCTGTACAACACTGCGATTGTGTGCGCAGCTTGCCAACTGAGAGAAAACAGTACCTGACCACTCTCCTGCCTTTTCTTTTCACATGAGCATTCGATTGCAAGCTGTTTTGGACAACTTTCTTTTACTTCTTGCAAAACACTCGGCAGACCTCCGTGCAGCTTCTAGAACACGATGGGAGATGTTTTCTGTGCTGGCACAGTTTCTCCTTGCCAGACAGAGTGGAAAAGCTTTTTGCTAAGATGTAGACGAGAAGAGAGGCTAAAGACGAAGGTACGGTGCTCTGCAGAGCTGAGCATCGCTCCCGGGCCTCTTTGGGCAGATGGCGCACACCGCAGAGCACTGTGAGCGGCAGAATCGTCTTTGCGCGAAGAAGCAGCTTCTTCGTCTCCGGGGGCCGGAGAGAGCGGCAAATTCGCAAAGGTGATGAAACAAGCTGTACAACACTGCGATTGTGTGCGCAGCTTGCCAAGTGAGAGAAAACAGTACCTGACCACTCTCCTGCCTTTTCTATTCACATGAGCATTCGATTGCAAGCTGTTTTGGACAACTTTCTTTCTCTTCTTGCAAAACACTCGGCAGACCTCCGTGCAGCTTCTAGAACACGATGGGAGATGTTTTCTGTGCTGGCACAGTTTCTCCTTGCCCGACACAGTGGAAAAGCTTTTTGCTAAGATGTAAAGGAGAAGAGACGCTAAAGACGAAGGTACGGTGCTCTGCAGAGCTAAACACAGCTCCCGGTCCTCTTTCGGCAGAAGACACACACTGCAGAGCACTGTGAGCAGCAGAATCGTCTTTGCGCGAAGAAGCAGCTTCTTCGTCTCCGGGAGCCGGAGAGAGCGGCAGCTTCGCAAAGGTGATGAAACAAGCTGTACAACACTGCGATTGTGTGCGCAGCTTGCCAAGTGAGAGAAAACAGTACCTGACCACTCTCCTGCCTTTTCTACTCACATGAACATTCGATTGCAAGCTGTTTTGGACAACTTTCTTTCTCTTCTTGCAAAACACTCGGCAGACCTCCGTGCAGCCTCTAGAACACGATGGGAGATGTTTTCTGTGCTGGCACAGTTTCTCCTTGCCAGACAGAGTGGAAAAGCTTTTTGCTAAGATGTAGACGAGAAGAGAGGCTAAAGACGAAGGTACGGTGCTCTGCAGAGCTAAGCACAGTTCCCGGGCATCTTTTGGCAGAAGACACATGCTGCAGAGCACTGTGAGCGGCAGAATCGTCTTTGCGCGAAGAAGCAGCTTCTTCGTCTCCGGGAGCCGGAGAGAGCGGCAACTTCGCAAAGGTGATGAAACAAGCTGTACAACACTGCGATTGTGTGCGCAGCTTGCCAACTGATAGAAAACAGTACCTGACCACTCTCCTGCCTTTTCTTTTCACATGAGCATTCGATTGCAAGCTGTTTTGGACAACTTTCTTTTACTTCTTGCAAAACACTCGGCAGACCTCCGTGCAGCTTCTTGAACACGATGGGAGATGTTTTCTGTGCTGGCACAGTTTCTCCTTGCCAGACACAGTGGAAAAGCTTTTTGCTAAGATGTAGACGAGAAGAGAGGCTAAAGACGAAGGTACGGTGCTCTGCAGAGCTGAGCACCGCTCCCGGGCCTCTTTGGGCAGAAGGCGCACACCGCAGAGCACTGTGAGCGGCAGAATCGTCTTTGCGCGAAGAAGCAGCTTCTTCGTCTCCGGGAGCCGGAGAGAGCGGCAACTTCGCAAAGGTGATGAAACAAGCTGTACAACACTGCGATTGTGTGCGCAGCTTGCCAACTGAGAGAAAACAGTACCTGACCACTCTCCTGCCTTTTCTATTCACATGAACATTCGATTGCAAGCTGTTTTGGACAACTTTCTTTCTCTTCTTGCAAAACACTCGGCAGACCTCGGTGCAGCCTCTAGAACACAATGGGAGATGTTTTCTGTGCTGGCACAGTTTCTCCTTGCCAGACAGAGTGGAAAAGCTTTTTGCTAAGATGTAGACGAGAAGAGAGGCTAAAGACGAAGGTACAGTGCTCTGCAGAGCTGAGCATAGCTCCCGGGCCTCTTTGGCCAGAAGGCGCACACCGCAGAGCACTGTGAGCGGCAGAATCGTCTTTGCGCGAAGAAGCAGCTTCTTCGCCTCCGGGTGCCGGGGAGAGCGGCAGCTTCGCAAAGGTGATGAAACAAGCTGTACAACACTGCGATTTTGTGCGCAGCCTGCCAACTGAGAGAAAACAGTACCTGACCACTCTCCTGCCTTTTCTATTCACATGAGCATTCGATTGCAAGCTGTTTTGGACAACTTTCTTTCTCTTCTTGCAAAACACTCGGCAGACCTCCGTGCAGCTTCCAGAACACGATGGGAGATGTTTTCTGTGCTGGCACAGTTTCTCCTTGCCCGACACAGTGGAAAAGCTTTCTGCTAAGATGTAGACGAGAAGAGAGGCTAAAGACGAAGGTACGGTGCTCTGCAGAGCTAAGCACAGTTCCCGGGCATCTTTCGCCAGAAGACACACACTGCAGAGCACTGTGAGCAGCAGAATCGTCTTTGCGCGAAGAAGCAGCTTCTTCGTCTCCGGGAGCCGGAGAGAGCGGCAGCTTCGCAAAGGTTATGAAACAAGCTGTACAACACTGCGATCGTGTGCGCAGCCTGCCAACTGAGAGAAAACAGTACCTGACCACTCTCCTGCCTTTTCTATTCACATGAGCATTCGCTTGCAAGCTGTTTTGGACAACTTTCTTTCTCTTCTTGCAAAACACTCGGCAGACCTCCGTGCAGCTTCTAGAACACGATGGGAGATGTTTTCTGTGCTGGCACAGTTTCTCCTTGCCCGACACAGTGGAAAAGCTTTCTGCTAAGATGTAGACGAGAAGAGAGGCTAAAGACGAAGGTACGGTGCTCTGCAGAGCTAAGCACAGTTCCCGGGCATCTTTTGGCAGAAGACACACGCTGCAGAGCACTGTGAGCGGCAGAATCGTCTTTGCGCGAAGAAGCAGCTTCTTCGTCTCCGGGAGCCGGAGAGAGCGGCAACTTCGCAAAGGTGATGAAACAAGCTGTACAACACTGCGATTGTGTGCGCAGCTTGCCAACTGAGAGAAAACAGTACCTGACCACTCTCCTGCCTTTTCTTTTCACATGAGCATTCGATTGCAAGCTGTTTTGGACAACTTTCTTTTACTTCTTGCAAAACACTCGGCAGACCTCCGTGCAGCCTCTAGAACACGATGGGATATGTTTTCTGTGCTGGCACAGTTTCTCCTTGCCCGACACAGTGGAAAAGCTTTTTGCTAAGATGTAGACGAGAAGAGAAGTTAAAGACGAAGATGCGGTGCTCTGCAGAGCTGAGCCCCGCTCCCGGGCCTCTTTGGGCAGAAGGCGCACACCGCAGAGCACTGTGAGCAGCAGAATCGTCTTTGCGCGAAGAAGCAGCTTCTTCGTCTCCGGGAGCCGGAGAGAGCGGCAGCTTCGCAAAGGTGATGAAACAAGCTGTACAACACTGCGATTGTGTGCGCAGCTTGCCAACTGAGAGAAAACAGTACCTGACCACTCTCCTGCCTTTTCTATTCACATGAGCATTCGATTGCAAGCTGTTTTGGACAACTTTCTTTCTCTTCTTGCAAAACACTCGGCAGACCTCCGTGCAGCTTCTAGAACACGATGGGAGATGTTTTCTGTGCTGGCACAGTTTCTCCTTGCCCGACACAGTGGAAAAGCTTTCTGCTAAGATGTAGACGAGAAGAGAGGCTAAAGACGAAGGTACAGTGCTCTGCAGAGCTAAGCACAGCTCCCGGACCGCTTTCGGCAGAAGACACACTCTGCAGAGCACTGTGAGCGGCAGAATCGTCTTTGCGCGAAGAAGCAGCTTCTTCGTCTCCGGGAGCCGGAGAGAGCGGCAACTTCGAAAAGGTGATGAAACAAGCTGTACAACACTGCGATTGTGTGCGCAGCTTGCCAAGTGAGAGAAAACAGTACCTGACCACTCTCCTGCCTTTTCTATTCACATGAACATTCGATTGCAAGCTGTTTTGGACAACTTTCTTTCTCTTCTTGCAAAACACTCGGCAGACCTCCGTGCAGCCTCTAGAACACGATGGGAGAGGTTTTCTGTGCTGGCACAGTTTCTCCTTGCCAGACACAGCGGAAAAGCTTTTTGCTAAGAGTTAAAGGAGAAGAGACGCTAAAGACGAAGATACGGAGCTCTGCAGAGCTGAGCATCGCTCCCGGGCCTCTTTGGGCAGAAGGCGCACACCGCAGAGCACTGTGAGCGGTAGAATCGTCTTTGCGCGAAGAAGCAGCTTCTTCGTCTCCGGGAGCCGGAGAGAGCGGCAACTTCGCAAAGGTGATGAAACAAGCTGTACAACACTGCGATTGTGTGCGCAGCTTGCCAAGTGAGAGAAAACAGTACCTGACCACTCTCCTGCCTTTTCTATTCACATGAACATTCGATTGCAAGCTGTTTTGGACAACTTTCTTTGTCTTCTTGCAAAACACTCGGCAGACCTCCGTGCAGCCTCTAGAACACGATGGGAGATGTTTTCTGTGCTGGCACAGTTTCTCCTTGCCCGACACAGTGGAAAAGCTTTTTGTTAAGATGAAAAGGAGAAGAGACGCTAAAGACGAAGGTACGGTGCTCTGTAGAGTTAAACACAGTTCCCGGACCACTTTCGGCAGAAGACACACACTGCAGAGCACTGTGAGCAGCAGAATCGTCTTTGCGCGAAGAAGCAGCTTCTTGGTCTCCGGGAGCCGGAGAGAGCGGCAGCTTCGCAAAGGTGATGAAACAAGCTGTACAACACTGCGATCGTGTCCGCAGCCTGCCAACTGAGAGAAAACAGTACCTGACCACTCTCCTGCCTTTTCTATTCACATGAGCATTCGCTTGCAAGCTGTTTTGGACAACTTTCTTTCTCTTCTTGCAAAACACTCGGCAGACCTCCGTGCAGCCTCTAGAACACGATGGGATATGTTTTCTGTGCTGGCACAGTTTCTCCTTGCCAGACAGAGTGGAAAAGCTTTTTGCTAAGATGTAAAGGAGAAGACACGCTAAAGACGAAGGTACGGTGCTCTGCAGAGCTAAACACAGCTCCCGGTCCTCTTTCGGCAGAAGACACACACTGCAGAGCACTGTGAGCAGCAGAATCGTCTTTGCGCGAAGAAGCAGCTTCTTCGTCTCCGGGAGCCGGAGAGAGCGGCAGCTTCGCAAAGGTGATGAAACAAGCTGTACAACACTGCGATTGTGTGCGCAGCTTGCCAACTGAGAGAAAACAGTACCTGACCACTCTCCTGCCTTTTCTATTAACATGAACATTCGATTGCAAGCTGTTTTGGACAACTTTCTTTCTCTTCTTGCAAAACACTCGGCAGACTTCCGTGCAGCATCTAGAACACGATGGGAGATGTTTTCTGTGCTGGCACAGTTTCTCCTTGCCAGACAGAGTGGAAAAGCATTTTGCTAAGATGTAGACGAGAAGAGAGGCTAAAGACGAAGGTACGGTGCTCTGCAGAGCTGAGCACCGCTCCCGGGCCTCTTTGGGCAGATGGCGCACACCGCAGAGCACTGTGAGCGGCAGAATCGTCTTTGCGCGAAGAAGCAGCTTCTTCGTCTCCGGGGGCCGGAGAGAGCGGCAAATTCGCAAAGGTGATGAAACAAGCTGTACAACACTGCGATTGTGTGCGCAGCTTGCCAACTGAGAGAAAACAGTACCTGACCACTCTCCTGCCTTTTCTATTCACATGAGCATTCGCTTGCAAGCTGTTTTGGACAACTTTCTTTCTCTTCTTGCAAAACACTCGGCAGACCTCCGTGCAGCTTCTAGAACACGATGGGAGATGTTTTCTGTGCTGGCACAGTTTCTCCTTGCCAGACAGAGTGGAAAAGCTTTTTGCTAAGATGTAGACGAGAAGAGAGGCTAAAGACGAAGGTACGGTGCTCTGCAGAGCTAAGCACAGCTCCCGGGCATCTTTTGGCAGAAGACACACGCTGCAGAGCACTGTGAGCGGCAGAATCGTCTTTGCGCGAAGAAGCAGCTTCTTCGTCTCCGGGAGCCGGAGAGAGCGGCAACTTCGCAAAGGTGATGAAACAAGCTGTACAACACTGCGATTGTGTGCGCAGCTTGCCAAGTGAGAGAAAACAGTACCTGACCACTCTCCTGCCTTTTCTATTCACATGAACATTCGATTGCAAGCTGTTTTGGACAACTTTCTTTCTCTTCTTGCAAAACACTCGGCAGACCTCCGTGCAGCCTCTAGAACACGATGGGAGATGTTTTCTGTGCTGGCACAGTTTCTCCTTGCCCGACACAGCGGAAAAGCTTTTTGCTAAGAGTTAAAGGAGAAGAGACGCTAAAGACGAAGATACGGAGCTCTGCAGAGCTGAGCACCGCTCCCGGACCTCTTTCGCCAGAAGACACACACTGCAGAGCACTGTGAGCAGCAGAATCGTCTTTGCGCGAAGAAGCAGCTTCTTCGTCTCCGGGAGCCGGAGAGAGCGGCAGCTTCGCAAAGGTGATGAAACAAGCTGTACAACACTGCGATTGTGTGCGCAGCTTGCCAAGTGAGAGAAAACAGTACCTGACCACTCTCCTGCCTTTTCTATTCACATGAGCATTCGCTTGCAAGCTGTTTTGGACAACTTTCTTTCTCTTCTTGCAAAACACTCGGCAGACCTCCGTGCAGCTTCTAGAACACGATGGGAGAGGTTTTCTGTGCTGGCACAGTTTCTCCTAGCCAGACAGAGTGGAAAAGCTTTTTGCTAAGATGTAAAGGAGAAGAGACGCTAAAGACCAAGGTACGGTGCTCTGCAGAGCTAAACACAGCTCCCGGACCACTTTCGGCAGAAGACGTACACTGCAGAGCACTGTGAGCAGCAGAATCGTCTTTGCGCGAAGAAGCAGCTTCCTCGTCTCCGGGAGCCGGAGAGAGCGGCAACTTCGCAAAGGTGATGAAACAAGCTGTACAACACTGCGATTGTGTGCGCAGCTTGCCAACTGAGAGAAAACAGTACCTGACCACTCTCCTGCCTTTTCTATTCACATGAGCATTCGATTGCAAGCTGTTTTGGACAACTTTCTTTCTCTTCTTGCAAAACACTCGGCAGACCTCCGTGCAGCCTCTAGAACACGATGGGATATGTTTTCTGTGCTGGCACAGTTTCTCCTTGCCCGACACAGTGGAAAAGCTTTCTGCTAAGATGTAAAGGAGAAGAGAGGCTAAAGACGAAGGTACGGTGCTCTGCAGAGCTAAGCACAGCTCCCGGGCATCTTTTGGCAGAAGACACACGCTGCAGAGCACTGTGAGCGGCAGAATCGTCTTTGCGCGAAGAAGCAGCTTCTTCGTCTCCGGGAGCCGGAGAGAGCGGCAACTTCGCAAAGGTGATGAAACAAGCTGTACAACACTGCGATTGTGTGCGCAGCTTGCCAACTGAGAGAAAACAGTACCTGACCACTCTCCTGCCTTTTCTATTCACATGAGCATTCGATTGCAAGCTGTTTTGGACAACTTTCTTTCTCTTCTTGCAAAACACTCGGCAGACCTCCGTGCAGCGTCTAGAACACGATGGGAGATGTTTTCTGTGCTGGCACAGTTTCTCCTAGCCAGACAGAGTTGAAAAGCTTTTTGCTGAGATGTAAAGGAGAAGAGACGCTAAAGACGAAGGTACGGTGCTCTGTAGAGTTAAACACAGTTCCCGGACCTCTTTGAGCAGAAGGCGCACACCGCAGAGCACTGTAAGCAGCAGAATCGTCTTTGCGCGAAGAAGCAGCTTCTTCGCCTCCTGGAGCCGGAGAGAGCGGCAACTTCGCAAAGGTGATGAAACAAGCTTTACAACACTGCGATTGTGTGCGCAGCTTGCCAACTGAGAGAAAACAGTACCTGACCACTCTCCTGCCTTTTCTATTCACATGAGCATTCGATTGCAAGCTGTTTTGGACAACTTGCTTTCTCTTCTTGCAAAACACTCGGCAGACCTCCGTGCAGCCTCTAGAACACGATGGGAGATGTTTTCTGTGCTGGCACAGTTTCTCCTTGCCCGACACAGTGGAAAAGCTTTTTGCTAAGATGTAGACGAGAAGAGAGGCTAAAGACGAAGGTACGGTGCTCTGCAGAGCTGAGCACCGCTCCCGGACCTCTTTGGGCAGATGCCGAACACCGCAGAGCACTTTGAGCAGCAGAATCGTCTTTGCGCGAAGAAGCAGCTTCTTCGTCTCCGGGGGCCGGAGAATGCGGCAACTTCGCAAAGGTGATGAAACAAGCTGTACAACACTGCGATTGTGTGCGCAGCTTGCCAACTGAGAGAAAACAGTACCTGACCACTCTCCTGCCTTTTCTTTTCACATGAGCATTCGATTGCAAGCTGTTTTGGACAACTTTCTTTTACTTCTTGCAAAACACTCGGCAGACCTCCGTGCAGCTTCTAGAACACGATGGGAGATGTTTTCTGTGCTGGCACAGTTTCTCCTTGCCAGACAGAGTGGAAAAGCTTTTTGCTAAGATGTAGACGAGAAGAGAGGCTAAAGACGAAGGTACGGTGCTCTGCAGAGCTGAGCATCGCTCCCGGGCCTCTTTGGGCAGATGGCGCACACCGCAGAGCACTGTGAGCGGCAGAATCGTCTTTGCGCGAAGAAGCAGCTTCTTCGTCTCCGGGGGCCGGAGAGAGCGGCAAATTCGCAAAGGTGATGAAACAAGCTGTACAACACTGCGATTGTGTGCGCAGCTTGCCAAGTGAGAGAAAACAGTACCTGACCACTCTCCTGCCTTTTCTATTCACATGAGCATTCGCTTGCAAGCTGTTTTGGACAACTTTCTTTCTCTTCTTGCAAAACACTCGGCAGACCTCCGTGCAGCTTCTAGAACACGATGGGAGATGTTTTCTGTGCTGGCACAGTTTCTCCTTGCCCGACACAGTGGAAAAGCTTTTTGCTAAGATGTAAAGGAGAAGAGACGCTAAAGACGAAGGTACGGTGCTCTGCAGAGCTAAACACAGCTCCCGGTCCTCTTTCGGCAGAAGACACACACTGCAGAGCACTGTGAGCAGCAGAATCGTCTTTGCGCGAAGAAGCAGCTTCTTCGTCTCCGGGAGCCGGAGAGAGCGGCAGCTTCGCAAAGGTGATGAAACAAGCTGTACAACACTGCGATTGTGTGCGCAGCTTGCCAAGTGAGAGAAAACAGTACCTGACCACTCTCCTGCCTTTTCTACTCACATGAACATTCGATTGCAAGCTGTTTTGGACAACTTTCTTTCTCTTCTTGCAAAACACTCGGCAGACCTCCGTGCAGCCTCTAGAACACGATGGGAGATGTTTTCTGTGCTGGCACAGTTTCTCCTTGCCAGACAGAGTGGAAAAGCTTTTTGCTAAGATGTAGACGAGAAGAGAGGCTAAAGACGAAGGTACGGTGCTCTGCAGAGCTAAGCACAGTTCCCGGGCATCTTTTGGCAGAAGACACATGCTGCAGAGCACTGTGAGCGGCAGAATCGTCTTTGCGCGAAGAAGCAGCTTCTTCGTCTCCGGGAGCCGGAGAGAGCGGCAACTTCGCAAAGGTGATGAAACAAGCTGTACAACACTGCGATTGTGTGCGCAGCTTGCCAACTGATAGAAAACAGTACCTGACCACTCTCCTGCCTTTTCTTTTCACATGAGCATTCGATTGCAAGCTGTTTTGGACAACTTTCTTTTACTTCTTGCAAAACACTCGGCAGACCTCCGTGCAGCTTCTTGAACACGATGGGAGATGTTTTCTGTGCTGGCACAGTTTCTCCTTGCCAGACAGAGTGGAAAAGCTTTTTGCTAAGATGTAGACGAGAAGAGAGGCTAAAGACGAAGGTACGGTGCTCTGCAGAGCTGAGCACCGCTCCCGGGCCTCTTTGGGCAGAAGGCGCACACCGCAGAGCACTGTGAGCGGCAGAATCGTCTTTGCGCGAAGAAGCAGCTTCTTCGTCTCCGGGAGCCGGAGAGAGCGGCAACTTCGCAAAGGTGATGAAACAAGCTGTACAACACTGCGATTGTGTGCGCAGCTTGCCAACTGAGAGAAAACAGTACCTGACCACTCTCCTGCCTTTTCTATTCACATGAACATTCGATTGCAAGCTGTTTTGGACAACTTTCTTTCTCTTCTTGCAAAACACTCGGCAGACCTCGGTGCAGCCTCTAGAACACAATGGGAGATGTTTTCTGTGCTGGCACAGTTTCTCCTTGCCAGACAGAGTGGAAAAGCTTTTTGCTAAGATGTAGACGAGAAGAGAGGCTAAAGACGAAGGTACAGTGCTCTGCAGAGCTGAGCATAGCTCCCGGGCCTCTTTGGCCAGAAGGCGCACACCGCAGAGCACTGTGAGCGGCAGAATCGTCTTTGCGCGAAGAAGCAGCTTCTTCGCCTCCGGGTGCCGTGGAGAGCGGCAGCTTCGCAAAGGTGATGAAACAAGCTGTACAACACTGCGATTTTGTGCGCAGCCTGCCAACTGAGAGAAAACAGTACCTGACCACTCTCCTGCCTTTTCTATTCACATGAGCATTCGATTGCAAGCTGTTTTGGACAACTTTCTTTCTCTTCTTGCAAAACACTCGGCAGACCTCCGTGCAGCCTCTAGAACACGATGGGAGATGTCTTCTGTGCTGGCACAGATTCTACTTGCCCGACACAGCGGAATAGATTTTTGCTAAGATGTAAAGGAGAAGAGACGCTAAAGACGAAGATACGGAGCTCTGCAGAGCTGAGCACCGCTCCCGGACCTCTTTCGCCAGAAGACACACACTGCAGAGCACTGTGAGCAGCAGAATCGTCTTTGCGCGAAGAAGCAGCTTCTTCGTCTCCGGGAGCCGGAGAGAGCGGCAGCTTCGCAAAGGTTATGAAACAAGCTGTACAACACTGCGATCGTGTGCGCAGCCTGCCAACTGAGAGAAAACAGTACCTGACCACTCTCCTGCCTTTTCTATTCACATGAGCATTCGATTGCAAGCTGTTTTGGACAACTTTCTTTCTCTTCTTGCAAAACACTCGGCAGACCTCCGTGCAGCTTCTAGAACACGATGGGAGATGTTTTCTGTGCTGGCACAGTTTCTCCTTGCCCGACACAGTGGAAAAGCTTTCTGCTAAGATGTAGACGAGAAGAGAGGCTAAAGACGAAGGTACGGTGCTCTGCAGAGCTAAGCACAGTTCCCGGGCATCTTTTGGCAGAAGACACATGCTGCAGAGCACTGTGAGCGGCAGAATCGTCTTTGCGCGAAGAAGCAGCTTCTTCGTCTCCGGGAGCCGGAGAGAGCGGCAACTTCGCAAAGGTGATGAAACAAGCTGTACAACACTGCGATTGTGTGCGCAGCTTGCCAACTGAGAGAAAACAGTACCTGACCACTCTCCTGCCTTTTCTTTTCACATGAGCATTCGATTGCAAGCTGTTTTGGACAACTTTCTTTTACTTCTTGCAAAACACTCGGCAGACCTCCGTGCAGCCTCTAGAACACGATGGGATATGTTTTCTGTGCTGGCACAGTTTCTCCTTGCCCGACACAGTGGAAAAGCTTTTTGCTAAGATGTAGACGAGAAGAGAAGTTAAAGACGAAGATGCGGTGCTCTGCAGAGCTGAGCCCCGCTCCCGGGCCTCTTTGGGCAGAAGGCGCACACCGCAGAGCACTGTGAGCAGCAGAATCGTCTTTGCGCGAAGAAGCAGCTTCTTCGTCTCCGGGAGCCGGAGAGAGCGGCAGCTTCGCAAAGGTGATGAAACAAGCTGTACAACACTGCGATTGTGTGCGCAGCTTGCCAACTGAGAGAAAACAGTACCTGACCACTCTCCTGCCTTTTCTATTCACATGAGCATTCGATTGCAAGCTGTTTTGGACAACTTTCTTTCTCTTCTTGCAAAACACTCGGCAGACCTCCGTGCAGCTTCTAGAACACGATGGGAGATGTTTTCTGTGCTGGCACAGTTTCTCCTTGCCCGACACAGTGGAAAAGCTTTCTGCTAAGATGTAGACGAGAAGAGAGGCTAAAGACGAAGGTACGGTGCTCTGCAGAGCTAAGAACAGCTCCCGGGCATCTTTTGGCAGAAGACACACGCTGCAGAGCACTGTGAGCGGCAGAATCGTCTTTGCGCGAAGAAGCAGCTTCTTCGTCTCCGGGAGCCGGAGAGAGCGGCAACTTCGCAAAGGTGATGAAACAAGCTGTACAACACTGCGATTGTGTGCGCAGCTTGCCAACTGAGAGAAAACAGTACCTGACCACTCTCCTGCCTTTTCTATTCACATGAGCATTCGATTGCAAGCTGTTTTGGACAACTTTCTTTCTCTTCTTGCAAAACACTCGGCAGACCTCCGTGCAGCCTCTAGAACACGATGGGAGATGTTTTCTGTGCTGGCACAGTTTCTCCTTGCCAGACAGAGTGGAAAAGCTTTCTGCTAAGATGTAAAGGAGAAGAGAGGCTAAAGACGAAGGTACAGTGCTCTGCAGAGCTAAGCACAGCTCCCGGACCGCTTTCGGCAGAAGACACACACTGCAGAGCACTGTGAGCGGCAGAATCGTCTTTGCGCGAAGAAGCAGCTTCTTCGTCTCCGGGAGCCGGAGAGAGCGGCAACTTCGAAAAGGTGATGAAACAAGCTGTACAACACTGCGATTGTGTGCGCAGCTTGCCAAGTGAGAGAAAACAGTACCTGACCACTCTCCTGCCTTTTCTATTCACATGAACATTCGATTGCAAGCTGTTTTGGACAACTTTCTTTCTCTTCTTGCAAAACACTCGGCAGACCTCCGTGCAGCCTCTAGAACACTATGGGAGAGGTTTTCTGTGCTGGCACAGTTTCTCCTTGCCCGACACAGCGGAAAAGCTTTTTGCTAAGAGTTAAAGGAGAAGAGACGCTAAAGACGAAGATACGGAGCTCTGCAGAGCTAAACACAGCTCCCGGACCTCTTTCGCCAGAAGACACACACTGCAGAGCACTGTGAGCAGCAGAATCGTCTTTGCGCGAAGAAGCAGCTTCTTCGTCTCCGGGAGCCGGAGAGAGCGGCAACTTCGCAAAGGTGATGAAACAAGCTGTACAACACTGCGATTGTGTGCGCAGCTTGCCAACTGAGAGAAAACAGTACCTGACCACTCTCCTGCCTTTTCTATTCACATGAACATTCGATTGCAAGCTGTTTTGGACAACTTTCTTTCTCTTCTTGCAAAACACTCGGCAGACCTCCGTGCAGCCTCTAGAACACGATGGGATATGTTTTCTGTGCTGGCACAGTTTCTCCTAGCCCGACACAGTGGAAAAGCTATTTGCTAAGATGAAAAGGAGAAGAGACGCTAAAGACGAAGGTACGGTGCTCTGTAGAGTTAAACACAGTTCCCGGACCACTTTCGGCAGAAGACACCCACTGCAGAGCACTGTGAGCAGCAGAATCGTCTTTGCGCGAAGAAGCAGCTTCTTCGTCTCCGGGAGCCGGAGAGAGCGGCAGCTTCGCAAAGGTGATGAAACAAGCTGTACAACACTGCGATTGTGTGCGCAGCTTGCCAACTGAGAGAAAACAGTACCTGACCACTCTCCTGCCTTTTCTATTCACATGAGCATTCGATTGCAAGCTGTTTTGGACAACTTTCTTTCTCTTCTTGCAAAACACTCGGCAGACCTCCGTGCAGCTTCTAGAACACGATGGGAGAGGTTTTCTGTGCTGGCACAGTTTCTCCTAGCCAGACAGAGTGGAAAAGCTTTTTGCTAAGATGTAAAGGAGAAGAGACGCTAAAGACCAAGGTACGGTGCTCTGCAGAGCTAAAAACAGCTCCCGGACCACTTTCGGCAGAAGACGTACACTGCAGAGCACTGTGAGCAGCAGAATCGTCTTTGCGCGAAGAAGCAGCTTCTTCGTCTCCGGGAGCCGGAGAGAGCGGCAACTTCGCAAAGGTGATGAAACAAGCTGTACAACACTGCGATTGTGTGCGCAGCTTGCCAACTGAGAGAAAACAGTACCTGACCACTCTCCTGCCTTTTCTATTCACATGAGCATTCGATTGCAAGCTGTTTTGGACAACTTTCTTTGTCTTCTTGCAAAACACTCGGCAGACCTCCGTGCAGCCTCTAGAACACGATGGGATATGTTTTCTGTGCTGGCACAGTTTCTCCTTGCCCGACACAGTGGAAAAGCTTTTTGCTAAGATGTAAAGGAGAAGACACGCTAAAGACGAAGGTACGGTGCTCTGCAGAGCTAAACACAGCTAACGGTGCTCTTTCGGCAGAAGACACACACTGCAGAGCACTGTGAGCAGCAGAATCGTCTTTGCGCGAAGAAGCAGCTTCTTCGTCTCCGGGAGCCGGAGAGAGCGGCAACTTCGCAAAGGTGATGAAACAAGCTGTACAACACTGCGATTGTGTGCGCAGCTTGCCAACTGAGAGAAAACCTTACCTGACCACTCTCCTGCCTTTTCTATTCACATGAACATTCGATTGCAAGCTGTTTTGGACAACTTGCTTTCTCTTCTTGCAAAACACTCGGCAGACCTCCGTGCAGCCTCTAGAACACGATGGGAGATGTTTTCTGTGCTGGCACAGTTTCTCCTTGCCCGACACAGTGGAAAAGCTTTTTGCTAAGATGTAGACGAGAAGAGAGGCTAAAGACGAAGGTACGGTGCTCTGCAGAGCTGAGCATCGCTCCCGGGCCTCTTTGGGCAGAAGGCGCACACCGCAGAGCACTGTGAGCGGTAGAATCGTCTTTGCGCGAAGAAGCAGCTTCTTCGTCTCCGGGAGCCGGAGAGAGCGGCAACTTCGCAAAGGTGATGAAACAAGCTGTACAACACTGCGATTGTGTGCGCAGCTTGCCAACTGAGAGAAAACAGTACCTGACCACTCTCCTGCCTTTTCTATTCACATGAGCATTCGATTGCAAGCTGTTTTGGACAACTTTCTTTCTCTTCTTGCAAAACACTCGGCAGACCTCCGTGCAGCTTCTAGAACACGATGGGAGATGTTTTCTGTGCTGGCACAGTTTCTCCTTGCCCGACACAGTGGAAAAGCTTTCTGCTAAGATGTAGACGAGAAGAGAGGCTAAAGACGAAGGTACGGTGCTCTGCAGAGCTAAGAACAGCTCCCGGGCATCTTTTGGCAGAAGACACACGCTGCAGAGCACTGTGAGCGGCAGAATCGTCTTTGCGCGAAGAAGCAGCTTCTTCGTCTCCGGGAGCCGGAGAGAGCGGCAACTTCGCAAAGGTGATGAAACAAGCTGTACAACACTGCGATTGTGTGCGCAGCTTGCCAACTGAGAGAAAACAGTACCTGACCACTCTCCTGCCTTTTCTATTCACATGAACATTCGATTGCAAGCTGTTTTGGACAACTTTCTTTCTCTTCTTGCAAAACACTCGGCAGACCTCCGTGCAGCCTCTAGAACACGATGGGAGATGTTTTCTGTGCTGGCACAGTTTCTCCTTGCCAGACAGAGTGGAAAAGCTTTCTGCTAAGATGTAAAGGAGAAGAGAGGCTAAAGACGAAGGTACAGTGCTCTGCAGAGCTAAGCACAGCTCCCGGACCGCTTTCGGCAGAAGACACACACTGCAGAGCACTGTGAGCGGCAGAATCGTCTTTGCGCGAAGAAGCAGCTTCTTCGTCTCCGGGAGCCGGAGAGAGCGGCAACTTCGAAAAGGTGATGAAACAAGCTGTACAACACTGCGATTGTGTGCGCAGCTTGCCAAGTGAGAGAAAACAGTACCTGACCACTCTCCTGCCTTTTCTATTCACATGAACATTCGATTGCAAGCTGTTTTGGACAACTTTCTTTCTCTTCTTGCAAAACACTCGGCAGACCTCCGTGCAGCCTCTAGAACACTATGGGAGAGGTTTTCTGTGCTGGCACAGTTTCTCCTTGCCCGACACAGCGGAAAAGCTTTTTGCTAAGAGTTAAAGGAGAAGAGACGCTAAAGACGAAGATACGGAGCTCTGCAGAGCTAAACACAGCTCCCGGACCTCTTTCGCCAGAAGACACACACTGCAGAGCACTGTGAGCAGCAGAATCGTCTTTGCGCGAAGAAGCAGCTTCTTCGTCTCCGGGAGCCGGAGAGAGCGGCAACTTCGCAAAGGTGATGAAACAAGCTGTACAACACTGCGATTGTGTGCGCAGCTTGCCAACTGAGAGAAAACAGTACCTGACCACTCTCCTGCCTTTTCTATTCACATGAACATTCGATTGCAAGCTGTTTTGGACAACTTTCTTTCTCTTCTTGCAAAACACTCGGCAGACCTCCGTGCAGCCTCTAGAACACGATGGGATATGTTTTCTGTGCTGGCACAGTTTCTCCTAGCCCGACACAGTGGAAAAGCTATTTGCTAAGATGAAAAGGAGAAGAGACGCTAAAGACGAAGGTACGGTGCTCTGTAGAGTTAAACACAGTTCCCGGACCACTTTCGGCAGAAGACACCCACTGCAGAGCACTGTGAGCAGCAGAATCGTCTTTGCGCGAAGAAGCAGCTTCTTCGTCTCCGGGAGCCGGAGAGAGCGGCAGCTTCGCAAAGGTGATGAAACAAGCTGTACAACACTGCGATTGTGTGCGCAGCTTGCCAACTGAGAGAAAACAGTACCTGACCACTCTCCTGCCTTTTCTATTCACATGAGCATTCGATTGCAAGCTGTTTTGGACAACTTTCTTTCTCTTCTTGCAAAACACTCGGCAGACCTCCGTGCAGCTTCTAGAACACGATGGGAGAGGTTTTCTGTGCTGGCACAGTTTCTCCTAGCCAGACAGAGTGGAAAAGCTTTTTGCTAAGATGTAAAGGAGAAGAGACGCTAAAGACCAAGGTACGGTGCTCTGCAGAGCTAAAAACAGCTCCCGGACCACTTTCGGCAGAAGACGTACACTGCAGAGCACTGTGAGCAGCAGAATCGTCTTTGCGCGAAGAAGCAGCTTCTTCGTCTCCGGGAGCCGGAGAGAGCGGCAACTTCGCAAAGGTGATGAAACAAGCTGTACAACACTGCGATTGTGTGCGCAGCTTGCCAACTGAGAGAAAACAGTACCTGACCACTCTCCTGCCTTTTCTATTCACATGAGCATTCGATTGCAAGCTGTTTTGGACAACTTTCTTTGTCTTCTTGCAAAACACTCGGCAGACCTCCGTGCAGCCTCTAGAACACGATGGGATATGTTTTCTGTGCTGGCACAGTTTCTCCTTGCCCGACACAGTGGAAAAGCTTTTTGCTAAGATGTAAAGGAGAAGACACGCTAAAGACGAAGGTACGGTGCTCTGCAGAGCTAAACACAGCTAACGGTGCTCTTTCGGCAGAAGACACACACTGCAGAGCACTGTGAGCAGCAGAATCGTCTTTGCGCGAAGAAGCAGCTTCTTCGTCTCCGGGAGCCGGAGAGAGCGGCAACTTCGCAAAGGTGATGAAACAAGCTGTACAACACTGCGATTGTGTGCGCAGCTTGCCAACTGAGAGAAAACCTTACCTGACCACTCTCCTGCCTTTTCTATTCACATGAACATTCGATTGCAAGCTGTTTTGGACAACTTGCTTTCTCTTCTTGCAAAACACTCGGCAGACCTCCGTGCAGCCTCTAGAACACGATGGGAGATGTTTTCTGTGCTGGCACAGTTTCTCCTTGCCCGACACAGTGGAAAAGCTTTTTGCTAAGATGTAGACGAGAAGAGAGGCTAAAGACGAAGGTACGGTGCTCTGCAGAGCTGAGCATCGCTCCCGGGCCTCTTTGGGCAGAAGGCGCACACCGCAGAGCACTGTGAGCGGTAGAATCGTCTTTGCGCGAAGAAGCAGCTTCTTCGTCTCCGGGAGCCGGAGAGAGCGGCAACTTCGCAAAGGTGATGAAACAAGCTGTACAACACTGCGATTGTGTGCGCAGCTTGCCAACTGAGAGAAAACAGTACCTGACCACTCTCCTGCCTTTTCTATTCACATGAGCATTCGATTGCAAGCTGTTTTGGACAACTTTCTTTCTCTTCTTGCAAAACACTCGGCAGACCTCCGTGCAGCCTCTAGAACACGATGGGAGATGTTTTCTGTGCTGGCACAGTTTCTCCTTGCCCGACACAGCGGAAAAGCTTTTTGCTAAGATGTAAAGGAGAAGAGAGGCTAAAGACGAAGGTACGGTGCTCTGCAGAGCTGAGCATCGCTCCCGGGCCTCTTTGGGCAGAAGGCGCACACCGCAGAGCACTGTGAGCGGTAGAATCGTCTTTGCGCGAAGAAGCAGCTTCTTCGTCTCCGGGAGCCGGAGAGAGCGGCAACTTCGCAAAGGTGATGAAACAAGCTGTACAACACTGCGATTGTGTGCGCAGCTTGCCAAGTGAGAGAAAACAGTACCTGACCACTCTCCTGCCTTTTCTATTCACATGAGCATTCGATTGAAAGCTGTTTTGGACAACTTTCTTTCTCTTCTTGCAAAACACTCGGCAGACCTCCGTGCAGCCTCTAGAACACGATGGGAGATGTTTTCTGTGCTGGCACAGTTTCTCCTTGCCCGACACAGCGGAAAAGCTTTTTGCTAAGATGTAAAGGAGAAGAGACGCTAAAGACGAAGATACGGAGCTCTGCAGAGCTAAGCACCGCTCCCGGACCTCTTTCGGCAGAAGACACACACTGCAGAGCACTGTGAGCAGCAGAATCGTCTTTGCGCGAAGAAGCAGCTTCTTCGTCTCCGGGAGCCGGAGAGAGCGGCAACTTCGCAAAGGTTAAGAAACAAGCTGTACAACACTGCGATTGTGTGCGCAGCTTGCCAACTGAGAGAAAACAGTACCTGACCACTCTCCTGCCTTTTCTATTCACATGAACATTCGATTGCAAGCTGTTTTGGACAACTTTCTTTCTCTTCTTGCAAAACACTCGGCAGACCTCCGTGCAGCTTCTAGAACACGATGGGAGATGTTTTCTGTGCTGGCACAGTTTCTCCTTGCCCGACACAGCGGAAAAGCTTTTTGCTAAGAGTTAAAGGAGAAGAGACGCTAAAGACGAAGGTACGGTGCTCTGTAGAGTTAAACACAGTTCCGGACCACTTTCGGCAGAAGACACACACTGCAGAGCACTGTGAGCAGCAGAATCGTCTTTGCGCGAAGAAGCAGCTTCTTCGTCTCCGGGAGCCGGAGAGAGCGGCAACTTCGCAAAGGTGATGAAACAAGCTGTACAACACTGCGATTGTGTGCGCAGCTTGCCAACTGAGAGAAAACAGTACCTGACCACTCTCCTGCCTTTTCTATTCACATGAACATTCGATTGCAAGCTGTTTTGGACAACTTTCTTTGTCTTCTTGCAAAACACTCGGCAGACCTCCGTGCAGCCTCTAGAACACGATGGGAGATGTTTTCTGTGCTGGCACAGTTTCTCCTTGCCCGACACAGTGGAAAAGCTTTTTGTTAAGATGAAAAGGAGAAGAGACGCTAAAGACGAAGGTACGGTGCTCTGTAGAGTTAAACACAGTTCCCGGACCACTTTCGGCAGAAGACACACACTGCAGAGCACTGTGAGCAGCAGAATCGTCTTTGCGCGAAGAAGCAGCTTCTTCGTCTCCGGGAGCCGGAGAGAGCGGCAGCTTCGCAAAGGTGATGAAACAAGCTGTACAACACTGCGATCGTGTGCGCAGCCTGCCAACTGAGAGAAAACAGTACCTGACCACTCTCCTGCCTTTTCTATTCACATGAGCATTCGATTGCAAGCTGTTTTGGACAACTTTCTTTTACTTCTTGCAAAACACTCGGCAGACCTCCGTGCAGCCTCTAGAACACGATGGGATATGTTTTCTGTGCTGGCACAGTTTCTCCTTGCCAGACAGAGTGGAAAAGCTTTTTGCTAAGATGTAAAGGAGAAGACACGCTAAAGACGAAGGTACGGTGCTCTGCAGAGCTAAACACAGCTCCCGGTCCTCTTTCGGCAGAAGACACACACTGCAGAGCACTGTGAGCAGCAGAATCGTCTTTGCGCGAAGAAGCAGCTTCTTCGTCTCCGGGAGCCGGAGAGAGCGGCAGCTTCGCAAAGGTGATGAAACAAGCTGTACAACACTGCGATTGTGTGCGCAGCTTGCCAACTGAGAGAAAACAGTACCTGACCACTCTCCTGCCTTTTCTATTAACATGAACATTCGATTGCAAGCTGTTTTGGACAACTTTCTTTCTCTTCTTGCAAAACACTCGGCAGACTTCCGTGCAGCATCTAGAACACGATGGGAGATGTTTTCTGTGCTGGCACAGTTTCTCCTTGCCAGACAGAGTGGAAAAGCATTTTGCTAAGATGTAGACGAGAAGAGAGGCTAAAGACGAAGGTACGGTGCTCTGCAGAGCTGAGCACCGCTCCCGGGCCTCTTTGGGCAGATGGCGCACACCGCAGAGCACTGTGAGCGGCAGAATCGTCTTTGCGCGAAGAAGCAGCTTCTTCGTCTCCGGGGGCCGGAGAGAGCGGCAAATTCGCAAAGGTGATGAAACAAGCTGTACAACACTGCGATTGTGTGCGCAGCTTGCCAACTGAGAGAAAACAGTACCTGACCACTCTCCTGCCTTTTCTATTCACATGAGCATTCGCTTGCAAGCTGTTTTGGACAACTTTCTTTCTCTTCTTGCAAAACACTCGGCAGACCTCCGTGCAGCTTCTAGAACACGATGGGAGATGTTTTCTGTGCTGGCACAGTTTCTCCTTGCCCGACACAGTGGAAAAGCTTTCTGCTAAGATGTAGACGAGAAGAGAGGCTAAAGACGAAGGTAAGGTGCTCTGCAGAGCTAAGAACAGCTCCCGGGCATCTTTTGGCAGAAGACACACGCTGCAGAGCACTGTGAGCGGCAGAATCGTCTTTGCGCGAAGAAGCAGCTTCTTCGTCTCCGGGAGCCGGAGAGAGCGGCAACTTCGCAAAGGTGAAGAAACAAGCTGTACAACACTGCGATTGTGTGCGCAGCTTGCCAAGTGAGAGAAAACAGTACCTGACCACTCTCCTGCCTTTTCTATTCACATGAGCATTCGATTGCAAGCTGTTTTGGACAACTTTGTTTCTCTTCTTGCAAAACACTCGGCAGACCTCCGTGCAGCTTCCAGAACACGATGGGAGATGTTTTCTGTGCTGGCACAGTTTCTCCTTGCCAGACAGAGTGGAAAAGCTTTTTGCTAAGATGTAGACGAGAAGAGAGGCTAAAGACGAAGATGCGGTGCTCTGCAGAGCTGAGCACCGCTCCCGGACCTCTTTGGGCAGAAGGCGCACACCGCAGAGCACTGTGAGCAGCAGAATCGTCTTTGCGCGAAGAAGCAGCTTCTTCGTCTCCGGGAGCCGGAGAGAGCGGCAACTTCGCAAAGGTGATGAAACAAGCTGTACAACACTGCGATTGTGTGCGCAGCTTGCCAACTGAGAGAAAACAGTACCTGACCACTCTCCTGCCTTTTCTATTCACATGAACATTCGATTGCAAGCTGTTTTGGACAACTTTCTTTCTCTTCTTGCAAAACACTCGGCAGACCTCCGTGCAGCCTCTAGAACACGATGGGAGATGTTTTCTGTGCTGGCACAGTTTCTCCTAGCCAGACAGAGTGGAAAAGCTTTTTGCTAAGATGTAGACGAGAAGAGAGGCTAAAGACGAAGGTACGGTGCTCTGCAGAGCTGAGCACCGCTCCCGGACCTCTTTGGGCAGAAGGCGCACACCGCAGAGCACTGTGAGCGGCAGAATCGTCTTTGCGCGAAGAAGCAGGTTCTTCGTCTCCGGGAGCCGGAGAGAGCGGCAACTTCGCAAAGGTGAAGAAACAAGCTGTACAACACTGCGATTGTGTGCGCAGCTTGCCAACTGAGCGAAAACAGTACCTGACCACTCTCCTGCCTTTTCTATTCACATGAGCATTCGATTGCAAGCTGTTTTGGACAACTTTCTTTCTCTTCTTGCAAAACACTCGGCAGACCTCCGTGCAGCTTCTAGAACACGATGGGAGATGTTTTCTGTGCTGGCACAGTTTCTCCTTGCCCGACACAGTGGAAAAGCTTTCTGCTAAGATGTAGACGAGAAGAGAGGCTAAAGACGAAGGTACGGTGCTCTGCAGAGCTAAGCACAGCTCCCGGGCATCTTTTGGCAGAAGACACACGCTGCAGAGCACTGTGAGCAGCAGAATCGTCTTTGCGCGAAGAAGCAGCTTCTTCGTCTCCGGGAGCCGGAGAGAGCGGCAACTTCGCAAAGGTGATGAAACAAGCTGTACAACACTGCGATTGTGTGCGCAGCTTGCCAACTGAGAGAAAACAGTACCTGACCACTCTCCTGCCTTTTCTATTCACATGAACATTCGATTGCAAGCTGTTTTGGACAACTTTCTTTCTCTTCTTGCAAAACACTCGGCAGACCTCCGTGCAGCTTCTAGAACACGATGGGAGATGTTTTCTGTGCTGGCACAGTTTCTCCTTGCCCGACACAGCGGAAAAGCTTTTTGCTAAGAGTTAAAGGAGAAGAGACGCTAAAGACGAAGGTACGGTGCTCTGCAGAGCTAAACACAGCTCCCGGTGCTCTTTCGGCAGAAGACACACACTGCAGAGCACTGTGAGCGGCAGAATCGTCTTTGCGCGAAGAAGCAGCTTCTTCGTCTCCGGGAGCCGGAGAGAGCGGCAACTTCGCAAAGGTGATGAAACAAGCTGTACAACACTGCGATTGTGTGCGCAGCTTGCCAACTGAGAGAAAACAGTACCTGACCACTCTCCTGCCTTTTCTATTCACATGAACATTCGATTGCAAGCTGTTTTGGACAACTTTCTTTGTCTTCTTGCAAAACACTCGGCAGACCTCCGTGCAGCCTCTAGAACACGATGGGAGATGTTTTCTGTGCTGGCACAGTTTCTCCTTGCCCGACACAGTGGAAAAGCTTTTTGTTAAGATGAAAAGGAGAAGAGACGCTAAAGACGAAGGTACGGTGCTCTGTAGAGTTAAACACAGTTCCCGGACCACTTTCGGCAGAAGACACACACTGCAGAGCACTGTGAGCAGCAGAATCGTCTTTGCGCGAAGAAGCAGCTTCTTCGTCTCCGGGAGCCGGAGAGAGCGGCAGCTTCGCAAAGGTGATGAAACAAGCTGTACAACACTGCGATTGTGTGCGCAGCTTGCCAAGTGAGAGAAAACAGTACCTGACCACTCTCCTGCCTTTTCTATTCACATGAGCATTCGCTTGCAAGCTGTTTTGGACAACTTTCTTTCTCTTCTTGCAAAACACTCGGCAGACCTCCGTGCAGCTTCTAGAACACGATGGCAGAGGTTTTCTGTGCTGGCACAGTTTCTCCTAGCCCGACACAGTGGAAAAGCTTTTTGCTAAGATGTAAAGGAGAAGAGACGCTAAAGACCAAGGTACGGTGCTCTGCAGAGCTAAACACAGCTCCCGGACCACTTTCGGCAGAAGACGTACACTGCAGAGCACTGTGAGCAGCAGAATCGTCTTTGCGCGAAGAAGCAGCTTCTTCGTCTCCGGGAGCCGGAGAGAGCGGCAACTTCGCAAAGGTGATGAAACAAGCTGTACAACACTGCGATTGTGTGCGCAGCTTGCCAACTGAGAGAAAACAGTACCTGACCACTCTCCTGCCTTTTCTATTCACATGAGCATTCGATTGCAAGCTGTTTTGGACAACTTTCTTTGTCTTCTTGCAAAACACTCGGCAGACCTCCGTGCAGCCTCTAGAACACGATGGGATATGTTTTCTGTGCTGGCACAGTTTCTCCTTGCCCGACACAGTGGAAAAGCTTTTTGCTAAGATGTAAAGGAGAAGACACGCTAAAGACGAAGGTACGGTGCTCTGCAGAGCTAAACACAGCTCCCGGTCCTCTTTCGGCAGAAGACACACACTGCAGAGCACTGTGAGCAGCAGAATCGTCTTTGCGCGAAGAAGCAGCTTCTTCGTCTCCGGGAGCCGGAGAGAGCGGCAACTTCGCAAAGGTGATGAAACAAGCTGTACAACACTGCGATTGTGTGCGCAGCTTGCCAACTGAGAGAAAACAGTACCTGACCACTCTCCTGCCTTTTCTATTCACATGAACATTCGATTGCAAGCTGTTTTGGACAACTTTCTTTCTCTTCTTGCAAAACACTCGGCAGACCTCCGTGCAGCCTCTAGAACACGATGGGAGATGTTTTCTGTGCTGGCACAGTTTCTCCTAGCCAGACAGAGTGGAAAAGCTTTTTGCTAAGATGTAGACGAGAAGAGAGGCTAAAGACGAAGGTACGGTGCTCTGCAGAGCTGAGCACCGCTCCCGGACCTCTTTGGGCAGAAGGCGCACACCGCAGAGCACTGTGAGCGGCAGAATCGTCTTTGCGCGAAGAAGCAGCTTCTTCGTCTCCGGGGGCCGGAGAGAGCGGCAACTTCGCAAAGGTGATGAAACAAGCTGTACAACACTGCGATTGTGTGCGCAGCTTGCCAACTGAGAGAAAACAGTACCTGACCACTCTCCTGCCTTTTCTATTGACATGAATATTCGATTGCAAGCTGTTTTGGACAACTTTCTTTCTCTTCTTGCAAAACACTCGGCAGACCTCCGTGCAGCCTCTAGAACACGATGGGAGATGTTTTCTGTGCTGGCACAGTTTCTCCTTGCCCGACACAGTGGAAAAGCTTTTTGCTAAGATGTAAAGGAGAAGAGAGGCTAAAGACGAAGGTACAGTGCTCTGCAGAGCTGAGCACCGCTCCCGGACCTCTTTGGGCAGAAGGCGCACACCGCAGAGCACTGTGAGCAGCAGAATCGTCTTTGCGCGAAGAAGCAGCTTCTTCGTCTCCGGGAGCCGGAGAGAGCGGCAGCTTCGCAAAGGTGATGAAACAAGCTGTACAACACTCCGATTGTGTGCGCAGCTTGCCAACTGAGAGAAAACAGTACCTGACCACTCTCCTGCCTTTTCTATTCACATGAGCATTCGATTGCAAGCTGTTTTGGACAACTTTCTTTCTCTTCTTGCAAAACACTCGGCAGACCTCCGTGCAGCGTCTAGAACACGATGGGAGATGTTTTCTGTGCTGGCACAGTTTCTCCTAGCCAGACAGAGTTGAAAAGCTTTTTGCTAAAATGTAAAGGAGAAGAGACGCTAAAGACGAAGGTACGGTGCTCTGTAGAGTTAAACACAGTTCCGGGACCTCTTTGAGCAGAAGGCGCACACCGCAGAGCACTGTAAGCAGCAGAATCGTCTTTGCGCGAAGAAGCAGCTTCTTCGCCTCCTGGAGCCGGAGAGAGCGGCAACTTCGCAAAGGTGATGAAACAAGCTTTACAACACTGCGATTGTGTGCGCAGCTTGCCAACTGAGAGAAAACAGTACCTGACCACTCTCCTGCCTTTTCTATTCACATGAGCATTCGATTGCAAGCTGTTTTGGACAACTTGCTTTCTCTTCTTGCAAAACACTCGGCAGACCTCGGTGCAGCCTCTAGAACACGATGGGAGATGTTTTCTGTGCTGGCACAGTTTCTCCTTGCCCGACACAGTGGAAAAGCTTTTTGCTAAGATGTAGACGAGAAGAGAAGTTAAAGACGAAGATGCGGTGCTCTGCAGAGCTGAGCCCCGCTCCCGGGCCTCTTTGGGCAGAAGGCGCACACCGCAGAGCACTGTGAGCGGCAGAATCGTCTTTGCGCGAAGAAGCAGCTTCTTCGTCTCCGGGAGCCGGAGAGAGCGGCAACTTCGCAAAGGTGATGAAACAAGCTGTACAACACTGCGATTGTGTGCGCAGCTTGCCAACTGAGAGAAAACAGTACCTGACCACTCTCCTGCCTTTTCTATTCACATGAGCATTCGATTGCAAGCTGTTTTGGACAACTTTCTTTCTCTTCTTGCAAAACACTCGGCAGACCTGCGTGCAGCCTCTAGAACACGATGGGAGATGTTTTCTGTGCTGGCACAGTTTCTCCTTGCCAGACAGAGTGGAAAAGCTTTCTGCTAAGATGTAAAGGAGAAGAGACGCTAAAGACGAAGGTACAGTGCTCTGCAGAGCTAAGCACAGCTCCCGGACCGCTTTCGGCAGAAGACACACTCTGCAGAGCACTGTGAGCGGCAGAATCGTCTTTGCGCGAAGAAGCAGCTTCTTCGTCTCCGGGAGCCGGAGAGAGCGGCAACTTCGCAAAGGTGATGAAACAAGCTGTACAACACTGCGATTGTGTGCGCAGCTTGCCAAGTGAGAGAAAACAGTACCTGACCACTCTCCTGCCTTTTCTATTCACATGAGCATTCGATTGAAAGCTGTTTTGGACAACTTGCTTTCTCTTCTTGCAAAACACTCGGCAGACCTCCGTGCAGCCTCTAGAACACGATGGGAGATGTTTTCTGTGCTGGCACAGTTTCTCCTTGCCCGACACAGCGGAAAAGCTTTTTGCTAAGATGTAAAGGAGAAGAGACGCTAAAGACGAAGATACGGAGCTCTGCAGAGCTAAGCACCGCTCCCGGACCTCTTTCGCCAGAAGACACACACTGCAGAGCACTGTGAGCAGCAGAATCGTCTTTGCGCGAAGAAGCAGCTTCTTCGTCTCCGGGAGCCGGAGAGAGCGGCAACTTCGCAAAGGTTAAGAAACAAGCTGTACAACACTGCGATTGTGTGCGCAGCTTGCCAACTGAGAGAAAACAGTACCTGACCACTCTCCTGCCTTTTCTATTCACATGAACATTCGATTGCAAGCTGTTTTGGACAACTTTCTTTCTCTTCTTGCAAAACACTCGGCAGACCTCCGTGCAGCTTCTAGAACACGATGGGAGATGTTTTCTGTGCTGGCACAGTTTCTCCTTGCCCGACACAGCGGAAAAGCTTTTTGCTAAGAGTTAAAGGAGAAGAGACGCTAAAGACGAAGGTACGGTGCTCTGCAGAGCTAAACACAGCTCCCGGTGCTCTTTCGGCAGAAGACACACACTGCAGAGCACTGTGAGCGGCAGAATCGTCTTTGCGCGAAGAAGCAGCTTCTTCGTCTCCGGGAGCCGGAGAGAGCGGCAACTTCGCAAAGGTGATGAAACAAGCTGTACAACACTGCGATTGTGTGCGCAGCTTGCCAAGTGAGAGAAAACAGTACCTGACCACTCTCCTGCCTTTTCTATTCACATGAACATTCGATTGCAAGCTGTTTTGGACAACTTTCTTTGTCTTCTTGCAAAACACTCGGCAGACCTCCGTGCAGCCTCTAGAACACGATGGGAGATGTTTTCTGTGCTGGCACAATTTCTCCTTGCCCGACACAGTGGAAAAGCTTTTTGTTAAGATGAAAAGGAGAAGAGACGCTAAAGACGAAAGACGGTGCTCTGTAGAGTTAAACACAGTTCCCGGACCACTTTCGGCAGAAGACACACACTGCAGAGCACTGTGAGCAGCAGAATCGTCTTTGCGCGAAGAAGCAGCTTCTTCGTCTCCGGGAGCCGGAGAGAGCGGCAGCTTCGCAAAGGTGATGAAACAAGCTGTACAACACTGCGATTGTGTGCGCAGCTTGCCAAGTGAGAGAAAACAGTACCTGACCACTCTCCTGCCTTTTCTATTCACATGAGCATTCGCTTGCAAGCTGTTTTGGACAACTTTCTTTCTCTTCTTGCAAAACACTCGGCAGACCTCCGTGCGGCTTCTAGAACACGATGGCAGAGGTTTTCTGTGCTGGCACAGTTTCTCCTAGCCCGACACAGTGGAAAAGCTTTTTGCTAAGATGTAAAGGAGAAGAGACGCTAAAGACCAAGGTACGGTGCTCTGCAGAGCTAAACACAGCTCCCGGACCACTTTCGGCAGAAGACGTACACTGCAGAGCACTGTGAGCAGCAGAATCGTCTTTGCGCGAAGAAGCAGCTTCTTCGTCTCCGGGAGCCGGAGAGAGCGGCAACTTCGCAAAGGTGATGAAACAAGCTGTACAACACTGCGATTGTGTGCGCAGCTTGCCAACTGAGAGAAAACAGTACCTGACCACTCTCCTGCCTTTTCTATTCACATGAGCATTCGATTGCAAGCTGTTTTGACAACTTTCTTTGTCTTCTTGCAAAACACTCGGCAGACCTCCGTGCAGCCTCTAGAACACGATGGGATATGTTTTCTGTGCTGGCACAGTTTCTCCTTGCCCGACACAGTGGAAAAGCTTTTTGCTAAGATGTAAAGGAGAAGACACGCTAAAGACGAAGGTACGGTGCTCTGCAGAGCTAAACACAGCTCCCGGTGCTCTTTCGGCAGAAGACACACACTGCAGAGCACTGTGAGCAGCAGAATCGTCTTTGCGCGAAGAAGCAGCTTCTTCGTCTCCGGGAGCCGGAGAGAGCGGCAACTTCGCAAAGGTGATGAAACAAGCTGTACAACACTGCGATTGTGTGCGCAGCTTGCCAACTGAGAGAAAACAGTACCTGACCACTCTCCTGCCTTTTCTATTCACATGAACATTCGATTGCAAGCTGTTTTGGACAACTTTCTTTCTCTTCTTGCAAAACACTCGGCAGACCTCCGTGCAGCCTCTAGAACACGATGGGAGATGTTTTCTGTGCTGGCACAGTTTCTCCTAGCCAGACAGAGTGGAAAAGCTTTTTGCTAAGATGTAGACGAGAAGAGAGGCTAAAGACGAAGGCACGGTGCTCTGCAGAGCTGAGCACCGCTCCCGGACCTCTTTGGGCAGAAGGCGCACACCGCAGAGCACTGTGAGCGGCAGAATGGTCTTTGCGCGAAGAAGCAGCTTCTTCGTCTCCGGGGGCCGGAGAGAGCGGCAACTTCGCAAAGGTGAAGAAACAAGCTGTACAACACTGCGATTGTGTGCGCAGCTTGCCAACTGAGCGAAAACAGTACCTGACCACTCTCCTGCCTTTTCTATTCACATGAGCATTCGATTGCAAGCTCTTTTGGACAACTTTCTTTCTCTTCTTGCAAAACACTCGGCAGACCTCCGTGCAGCTTCTAGAACACGATGGGAGATGTTTTCTGTGCTGGCACAGTTTCTCCTTGCCCGACACAGTGGAAAAGCTTTCTGCTAAGATGTAGACGAGAAGAGAGGCTAAAGACGAAGGTACGGTGCTCTGCAGAGCTAAGCACAGCTCCCGGGCATCTTTTGGCAGAAGACACACGCTGCAGAGCACTGTGAGCAGCAGAATCGTCTTTGCGCGAAGAAGCAGCTTCTTCGTCTCCGGGAGCCGGAGAGAGCGGCAACTTCGCAAAGGTGATGAAACAAGCTGTACAACACTGCGATTGTGTGCGCAGCTTGCCAAGTGAGAGAAAACAGTACCTGACCACTCTCCTGCCTTTTCTATTGACATGAATATTCGATTGCAAGCTGTTTTGGACAACTTTCTTTCTCTTCTTGCAAAACACTCGGCAGACCTCCGTGCAGCCTCTAGAACACGATGGGAGATGTTTTCTGTGCTGGCACAGTTTCTCCTTGCCCGACACAGTGGAAAAGCTTTTTGCTAAGATGTAAAGGAGAAGAGAGGCTAAAGACGAAGGTACAGTGCTCTGCAGAGCTGAGCACCGCTCCCGGACCTCTTTGGGCAGAAGGCGCACACCGCAGAGCACTGTGAGCGGCAGAATCGTCTTTGCGCGAAGAAGCAGCTTCTTCGTCTCCGGGAGCCGGAGAGAGCGGCAGCTTCGCAAAGGTGATGAAACAAGCTGTACAACACTCCGATTGTGTGCGCAGCTTGCCAACTGAGAGAAAACAGTACCTGACCACTCTCCTGCCTTTTCTATTCACATGAGCATTCGATTGCAAGCTGTTTTGGACAACTTTCTTTCTCTTCTTGCAAAACACTCGGCAGACCTCCGTGCAGCCTCTAGAACACGATGGGAGATGTTTTCTGTGCTGGCACAGTTTCTCCTAGCCAGACAGAGTTGAAAAGCTTTTTGCTAAGATGTAAAGGAGAAGAGACGCTAAAGACGAAGGTACGGTGCTCTGTAGAGTTAAACACAGTTCCGGGACCTCTTTGAGCAGAAGGCGCACACCGCAGAGCACTGTAAGCAGCAGAATCGTCTTTGCGCGAAGAAGCAGCTTCTTCGCCTCCTGGAGCCGGAGAGAGCGGCAACTTCGCAAAGGTGATGAAACAAGCTTTACAACACTGCGATTGTGTGCGCAGCTTGCCAACTGAGAGAAAACAGTACCTGACCACTCTCCTGCCTTTTCTATTCACATGAGCATTCGATTGCAAGCTGTTTTGGACAACTTGCTTTCTCTTCTTGCAAAACACTCGGCAGACCTCCGTGCAGCCTCTAGAACACGATGGGAGATGTTTTCTGTGCTGGCACAGTTTCTCCTTGCCCGACACAGTGGAAAAGCTTTTTGCTAAGATGTAGACGAGAAGAGAAGTTAAAGACGAAGATGCGGTGCTCTGCAGAGCTGAGCCCCGCTCCCGGGCCTCTTTGGGCAGAAGGCGCACACCGCAGAGCACTGTGAGCGGCAGAATCGTCTTTGCGCGAAGAAGCAGCTTCTTCGTCTCCGGGAGCCGGAGAGAGCGGCAACTTCGCAAAGGTGATGAAACAAGCTGTACAACACTGCGATTGTGTGCGCAGCTTGCCAACTGAGAGAAAACAGTACCTGACCACTCTCCTGCCTTTTCTATTCACATGAGCATTCGATTGCAAGCTGTTTTGGACAACTTTCTTTCTCTTCTTGCAAAACACTCGGCAGACCTCCGTGCAGCCTCTAGAACACGATGGGAGATGTTTTCTGTGCTGGCACAGTTTCTCCTTGCCAGACAGAGTGGAAAAGCCTTCTGCTAAGATGTAAAGGAGAAGAGAGGCTAAAGACGAAGGTACAGTGCTCTGCAGAGCTAAGCACAGCTCCCGGACCGCTTTCGGCAGAAGACACACTCTGCAGAGCACTGTGAGCGGCAGAATCGTCTTTGCGCGAAGAAGCAGCTTCTTCGTCTCCGGGAGCCGGAGAGAGCGGCAACTTCGCAAAGGTGATGAAACAAGCTGTACAACACTGCGATTGTGTGCGCAGCTTGCCAACTGAGAGAAAACAGTACCTGACCACTCTCCTGCCTTTTCTATTCACATGAACATTCGATTGCAAGCTGTTTTGGACAACTTTCTTTCTCTTCTTGCAAAACACTCGGCAGACCTGCGTGCAGCCTCTAGAACACGATGGGAGATGTTTTCTGTGCTGGCACAGTTTCTCCTTGCCCGACACAGTGGAAAAGCTTTTTGCTAAGAGTTAAAGGAGAAGAGAGGCTAAAGACGAAGATACGGAGCTCTGCAGAGCTAAACACAGCTCCCGGACCTCTTTCGCCAGAAGACACACACTGCAGAGCACTGTGAGCAGCAGAATCGTCTTTGCGCGAAGAAGCAGCTTCTTCGTCTCCGGGAGCGGAGAGAGCGGCAACTTCGCAAAGGTGATGAAACAAGCTGTACAACACTGCGATTGTGTGCGCAGCTTGCCAACTGAGAGAAAACAGTACCTGACCACTCTCCTGCCTTTTCTATTCACATGAACATTCGATTGCAAGCTGTTTTGGACAACTTTCTTTCTCTTCTTGCAAAACACTCGGCAGACCTCCGTGCAGCCTCTAGAACACGATGGGATATGTTTTCTGTGCTGGCACAGTTTCTCCTAGCCAGACAGAGTGGAAAAGCTTTTTGCTAAGATGTAAAGGAGAAGAGACGCTAAAGACCAAGGTACGGTGCTCTGCAGAGCTAAACACAGCTCCCGGACCACTTTCGGCAGGAGACGTACACTGCAGAGCACTGTGAGCAGCAGAATCGTCTTTGCGCGAAGAAGCAGCTTCTTCGTCTCCGGGAGCCGGAGAGAGCGGCAACTTCGCAAAGGTGATGAAACAAGCTGTACAACACTGCGATTGTGTGCGCAGCTTGCCAACTGAGAGAAAACAGTACCTGACCACTCTCCTGCCTTTTCTATTCACATGAGCATTCGATTGCAAGCTGTTTTGGACAACTTTCTTTATCTTCTTGCAAAACACTCGGCAGACCTCCGTGCAGCCTCTAGAACACGATGGGATATGTTTTCTGTGCTGGCACAGTTTCTCCTTGCCCGACACAGTGGAAAAGCTTTTTGCTAAGATGTAAAGGAGAAGACACGCTAAAGACGAAGGTACGGTGCTCTGCAGAGCTAAACACAGCTCCCGGTGCTCTTTCGGCAGAAGACACACACTGCAGAGCACTGTGAGCAGCAGAATCGTCTTTGCGCGAAGAAGCAGCTTCTTCGTCTCCGGGAGCCGGAGAGAGCGGCAACTTCGCAAAGGTGATGAAACAAGCTGTACAACACTGCGATTGTGTGCGCAGCTTGCCAACTGAGAGAAAACAGTACCTGACCACTCTCCTGCCTTTTCTATTCACATGAACATTCGATTGCAAGCTGTTTTGGACAACTTTCTTTCTCTTCTTGCAAAACACTCGGCAGACCTCCGTGCAGCCTCTAGAACACGATGGGAGATGTTTTCTGTGCTGGCACAGTTTCTCCTAGCCAGACAGAGTGGAAAAGCTTTTTGCTAAGATGTAGACGAGAGAGAGGCTAAAGACGAAGGTACGGTGCTCTGCAGAGCTGAGCATCGCTCCCGGGCCTCTTTGGGCAGAAGGCGCACACCGCAGAGCACTGTGAGCGGGTAGAATCGTCTTTGCGCGAAGAAGCAGCTTCTTCGTCTCCGGGAGCCGAGAGAGCGGCAACTTCGCAAAGGTGATGAAACAAGCTGTACAACACTGCGATTGTGTGCGCAGCTTGCCAAGTGAGAGAAAACAGTACCTGACCACTCTCCTGCCTTTTCTATTCACATGAGCATTCGATTGCAAGCTGTTTTGGACAACTTTCTTTCTCTTCTTGCAAAACACTCGGCAGACCTCCGTGCAGCCTCTAGAACACGATGGGAGATGTTTTCTGTGCTGGCACAGTTTCTCCTTGGCCGACACAGCGGAAAAGCTTTTTGCTAAGATGTAAAGGAGAAGAGACGCTAAAGACGAAGATGCGGAGCTCTGCAGAGCTGAGCACCGCTCCCGGACCTCTTTCGCCAGAAGACACACACTGCAGAGCACTGTGAGCAGCAGAATCGTCTTTGCGCGAAGAAGCAGCTTCTTCGTCTCCGGGAGCCGGAGAGAGCGGCAGCTTCGCAAAGGTGATGAAACAAGCTGTACAACACTGCGATTGTGTGCGCAGCTTGCAAACAGAGAGAAAACAGTACCTGACCACTCTCCTGCCTTTTCTATTCACATGAGCATTCGATTGCAAGCTGTTTTGGACAACTTTCTTTCTCTTCTTGCAAAACACTCGGCAGACCTCCGTGCAGCCTCTAGAAGACCATGGGAGATGTTTTCTGTGCTGGCACAGTTTCTCCTTGCCCGACACAGT